>NC_056730.1:159413607-159466107 GCF_019279795.1 Protopterus annectens | reverse complement strand
AACTATAAAAGAGAGCATATATGTTATAAAGGGAGACTACCAGAGAGAGCTAGACTAGTCCCAGTCCATCCAGAAAACAATTAGCCACCAACAATGCCTCATACTCCTATTAAGCATAAGTTCACCTGCAACAGGATGATTGCCCTCAGTGTAGATATGCATTTTTTTTTTCAGGAAATATTACTCAGTAACAAGGAAAAGACTCCAATCAAAAATACATAGCCCTATGATTTTATTTATTTAGCATGTTGGTAAACTGCATCATTGCAGACCCTTTATAATCATGACATTGTTAAAAGAAAATAAAGAAAAACAAAGTGCAGTAAGTGCAAAGGGAAGTAAAGGTAACAATTTACAAAACTGTTTACAAAGAATAGTTAACCATGGTTCTGTGATGCAACAGGTAGTGCACTGGATGTCTGGTAAAAAACATTTAAAAGCTGCGGGTTCAAGTCCCACCAGAGCCAACTTTAGTCTGGGAGTTGGAACAGAGATTAAGGATGTACAGGGTTTGATTAATTCAACCATCATTTGCCTACTATGTGACCTTTGGCAAGTTACTCAATTAGACAGTGCTTGGAGCTCGCTGTCTCTCACACAAACACACACACACACACACACACACACACACATACACACACACACACACTTCTGCTTTCATGCATGCAAGCCCACATAAACTCACACATGCAGGCATAGACATAAACAGACACACAAACTATTTCTTATTTTTTATTTTTTTTCTTATTTATGTGCTTTAATTTTACACTCTCTAAATAGCAAAAGCTACTTAGCAAGCATAAAATAATGGCAACCGTTAGCATTTTTAACTGTCCAAGCTTCAGGGCACCTTAACATGCTGATGTGAAGTGTTGGACTCATTTTTAGCAGGCATTACTCTGTATATTTGTAAACAAAGTGGACCAGCACGAAAAGGATTGCTCCAACACAAATTTAATGGCAAAACATCAATCCATCAATCCAAAGTAATGGTAATAACCATTACCAAAAGCAAACCGGTTTCGGCTTAAACAAGCCTTTGTCAATGCTGAAAAAAGTAAAAAGTCTCCGCCATGTTTAGCACAATTTATATCCCAGCTCTTAAAGGGACATGCATATAAACCACCAAATTATACATCTGCAGTTCCAAATGGAAAAAAATAAAATACAAAACAATATAACATGTATATATGCAATTACACTTATATGGGAGATATATAGATTTATGAATAAAATAATCAACATATATATCTCCTGCTCATCAGAATATTGTTGTCAAAATGTATATACATATAATAAATGTAAAAAAACGTATTATGCATACATATTTATAAAAATATGCTATAATATGAATATATCCATATATCTGAAAAAATATATCCAATGAAGAAATATAATACATAGTTATATTGTTGATTAACTCATCATTGCTGTTCTAGTATATTTAATCCTGGTCTAAACAGACCCCCCAGTTTGGTAATCCACTTATTTTCCATATCATTAAGCTTCTGGTGCCATCCTGCTTTGAAATTTCTATGTAAAATTATCCTGTCTATAATAACAAATTTAAATGTAGCAGATGGGTGTTCAATAGTATGTTTGGACAGTGCATTTGTTATACGTCTATTTCTAATAGCACTCATGTGCTCACCTATTCTGAATTTAACTGGCCTAGATGTCTGTCCAATATAAAAAGCAGAACAAGTGCACGTAGCTAAATACACCACCCAATCTGAACTACAATTTCCAAATATCCTAATGTTGAAGACTTGAGAAGTGTGCTTACTTGAAAACTCAGTTGTTTTTAATAAATATTTACAAGCAGAACAATGGCCACATGGAAAACAGCCCTTTAATATGTCTCCAAATAAAGTGGTTTGTTGTGGTATGGTAGGAATGTATCTCTTATAATGAGTAAAATGTGAATTCATATTTCGTCCCCTACAATAGGAGAATGAACACTGATCAGGTAAAATTTGATTCAGAATATCATGTGATAGTAGAATATCCCAATGCTGATTGATAATGTCTGTAAACCAATTAGTATTTGTCCCATAAGTAGTTACTAACCTCAAAGGTTGATTGAATTGTTGCTCAGGAGTTGCCAAGTCCCATGATTTATATTCCAATAATTCTGTACGTGTTAGCCTATTTGTTGCATCCATAGTTGTAAAAATCTTGTGTGCCTTATAACCACGATTAATGAATCGTCTGGACAAATCAACACTAAAATTGGAATATTCTTGTTCAGAAGAGCAGATCCTTTTGATCCTCATAAATTGAGATTTAGGAATATTGCGGATGATGTGGCGTGGGTGACAACTCTGAGCATGTAACAAAGTATTGTATTCTGGAAATTTTCGATGAACTGAAGTGGCTAGTGTATTATCAGAAAGCCTAGTTACCAATACATCCAGAAACACAATATTTTCTCGCTCAATATTGGCAGTAAATTTAATACCAAAAGAATTGTCATTCAGATAGGATACAAACTCTGATAACTCATCCCTATCACCACGCCACACCATCCAACAATCATCTAGATACCTGCGCCAGATATCTAGATGTTGTATATGTACATTATGCTGAATATCATATATGAATGTAGCCTCATAATAACCCATAAAAAGATCTGCATATATGGGTGCAAACGAGGCCCCCATTGCCGTTCCGATGAGCAGGAGATATATATGATGATTATTTTATTCATAAATCTATATATCTCCCATATAAGTGCAATTGCATATATACATGTTATATTGTTTTGTATTTTATTTTTTTCCATTTGGGACTGCAGATGTATAATTTGGTGGTTTATATGCATGTCCCTTTAAGAGCTGGGATATAAATTGTGCTAAACATGGCGGAGACTTTTTACTTTTCTCAGCATTGACAAAGGCTTGTTTAAGCCGAAACCGGTTTGCTTTTGGTAATGGTTATTACCATTACTTTGGATTGATGGATTGATGTTTTGCCATTAAATTTGTGTTGGAGCAATCCTTTTCGTGCTGGTCCACTTTGTTTACAGATTTGGCTGTTTTTGGGACCATGCACATTGTCCTGCGTGCGTGTACTCTTGACTGAACATTTTGCTTTTCATTTCGCGCTGGGGACGTCTGGATTGCAGTAAAACTTTTCTCAGAGTCTTTTTTTCATATGGGCTCCGTTTTTTGCCATTAATATATTTTTGCCGTTCACTTTTGGACTTTATAATTGGTATGCTGTTAATCCTGGGGATTTCTTCTGTTTTTTCCAAATGCTTATGGTGCTGATTCATCGAGGTTTGTGGTTCAAGCATGACAATACAGCTCACCATTTATCATTCCAGAAATATCATCTTTGGTAGGAGTTTACTAGTCGGGATGACCCAATCGATCCTATTGACCCAAGGTTTGGATTAATGCGGACTATTTGTAGGTTTGTTTAGTTCAGAGTGTGCGGGACATTTATAATCCTATTTCTTGGGACTGTGTTTACAATTTTCAACAGGTACTGTGTTATATAAGTGTTTTTGATAAATATACTTCATCCATAACAACGGGGATCTACAGGAACGAACTAATATTTAATCTGAGGCAATCAGTTCATTTCTAAATTTTTACTGCGACTGTTGGGGCCTATGTATGAGTTATTCATGTGTATTAAAACATCACGCATACAGGCTTTTTGTTAATAACTTAGCAGTTTCATTTATCAAGAATATGGCCTTTTGGTTGCGGGACTCTCATATGTTTTGGGCATGACCGAGGTACGTTTTTGTATTCAGACATTTTTGGGTTTTTCGAAACACATATAACGACGGATGACAACGTGGTGGACATGTTGGAAGCTCTTAGGAATTGTTATAACTACACTGGATTTTGGATTGATTGGGACTGCAGTTTAATAGAACCAAGTGTGACTATTGATTTTTTTGAACTAAGAATGTTTTTTGTTTATGTTCAGTGCATCATTGTTGGGAAAGGTTGATAGAACATAATAACTTTTCCAATAAGTACAACTAGATGGACCCAAGGGTCATGTGGATATAATAACATACACTTCTGGTCAGATTTTTTGGCCCAATTTGTTCGGGTTATTTAGCCACTTATAGTAAGAGAGGAAAATAGAACCAACATTAGAAGTTAATTTGGTTGGTTATTATCTTAATGTTTATACTATGGTATCTGGGTTGTGGTTTTTTCAGTTGGACATTTGAAACAGATATATTTTTTGGTATAATTTACCACAGATAATTTTTGAAGTTGATCTATGTGGATGTTTCATGGGCCTATGTTGTTAGGACTGAGATTAGAATATATTTAACTTTTTCACTTTTGGGCCATTATTTAACCATGGATTTAAGTGGAATTTTAGAGGGGCTTTCGGCCGATAAAGGCAACTTAGAAGTGTTTGGCTTAAACAATATTACAGGACCCAGTTTACCTAATAATATGCAGGATGACCAACAAAAGTGTGGCCTTATGTTTTTGAAGCTTAATAGACACATGAAAACATTACGTTCAAATGTGTGGCATTTGAAACTTTTCAAAGCCTACAAAACCAAAGACATTCCACCAAGGGGGCTGAGGGTTCACAACTAACTAGTGGCTAACATAGATAGTGAACTATCTAGGGAATGGGCTGAGGCCCAACATTTATCTTCTATGCATTTTGTTGATTGTTTGTTAAGATACTATGACAGAACTATATCAAACCATCTCAAAGAGATCCAAAATTTATGTGGGGAGGTTGAACAATTCAATCAGGAATTGTTTTACTCACAATATGTTTCAGATCTTGCCAAAGAGCTTTCCATATTAGAACAACAATTAATGAAACGCAAAATTAACAAGTTCAATCGTGACCTTATGGACTATGAGAAAGGAAAACCTTTTGTTAGTCAGAAATCTGTCAGATTTAGTGATTATAAGAATACTTATAATACTAACAGAAAATGTCCCAGGTCTATTCTCAGACATCAGAAGGTTACATCTGATGCCACTTCAGAAGAGGATACTTCCTCGGCTACTGATGGTGAAGTTTCTTCACGCCAAGTGTCCCCAGCTGCTAAAAGAAGACAACTGCCCCCTTTAGACTCAAGGGTAGGAGGGGGGGCAGAAAGCACAGATCCAGGTTTAGCAACCCCAACATTACAAAGTCTATTACAACAAAAGGTAAAATAAATAATAATGTCTATAATATTTCCTCATTTGATCTTTCTCTTATACATATAGGACTACTAAATAAAGGATTAAACTTTGTCCCAAGTGCTCCTGTTTCGGAAAATCAGTTATTACAGGATGTTAATGATTTTTGTAGACTACTTAACCTAAAGATATTTTTTGCAGACTGTGAAACTACTCAAAGATCATCTGATTTTAGATTTGGGAAATCTACCTTTATTCCACCCATGAATAAACACGTATCGATTTTCAGAGAGTGTGTTATGAAGGAGTTGCATTTTGCCAATTTGTATGAGCCAAATTCTAGTAATCTTAATGCAGCAGAAAGAAAGGCTTTGTTGGAACTCAAAGATAATCATGACTTAGTTATCACCATGGCTGATAAAGGGGGTGCTATTGTGGTTATGGACTACACAACATATACAGAGGAAGCCTTGTGTCAATTATCAGATTCCAGTTTTTACATGGAAATGAGTATTGACCCTACTTCAACCTTTAAGGAAAAGATTGACTGCTTTTTAGATTTAGCAGTTGACCAGGGGGTTATAAGTGAGCAGGTAGCTAAACAACTGAAGGTGGAGGAACCAACTCCACAATATTTATATTTGCTACCTAAAATACATAAAGATCCACTTCATCCCCCTGGTAGACCGATTGTGTCAGGCAGAGGGTCTCTAACGGAGCCATTGTCTGCCTTCCTTACACAATACTTAAAACCATTATTGATACAAATTAGATCACGTATCAAGGACACCACTGAATTTCTTAATATTGTTAAAGACTCTCAATTAGAATCTTCATGGTGGTTCTGTACATTGGACGTGGCTTCGTTATATACTAGCATCCCTCATGATTTAGGAATTCTTGCGGTTTCATATTGGCTATACAAATCTAATCTATATTCCACAGGGTTCAACAATTTTTTGATCAAGCTAACAGAAATTGTGTTACGTAAAAACATTTTTTACTATCACGGAAAGGCCTATTGGCAAATCAAGGGAACGGCAATGGGGGCCTCGTTTGCACCCATATATGCAGATCTTTTTATGGGTTATTATGAGGGTACATTCATATATGATGTTCAGCATAATGTACATATACAACATCTAGATATCTGGCGCAGGTATCTAGATGATTGTTGGATGGTGTGGCGTGGTGATAGGGATGAGTTATCAGAGCTTGTATCCTATCTGAATGGCAATTCTTTTGGTATTAAATTTATTGCCAATATTGAGCGAGAAAATATTGTGTTTCTGGATGTATTGGTAACTAGGCTTTCTGATAATACACTAGCCACTTCAGTTCATCGAAAATTTCCAGAATACAATACTTTGTTACATGCTCAGAGTTGTCACCCATACATCATCCGCAATATTCCTAAATCTCAATTTATGAGGATCAAAAGGATCTGCTCTTCTGAACAAGAATATTCCAATTTTAGTGTTGATTTGTCCAGACGATTCATTAATCGTGGTTATAAGGCACACAAGATTTTTACAACTATGGATGCAACAAATAGGCTAACACGTACAGAATTATTGGAATATAAATCACGGGACTTGGCAACTCCTGAGCAACAATTCAATCAACCTTTGAGGTTAGTAACTACTTATGGGACAAATACTTATCGGTTTACAGACATTATCAATCAGCATTGGGGTATTCTACTATCACATGATATTCTGAATCAAATTTTACCTGATCAATGTTCATTCTCCTATTGTAGGGGACGAAATATGAATTCACATTTTACTCATTATAAGAGATACATTCCTACCATACCACAACAAACCACTTTATTTGGAGACATATTAAAGGGCTGTTTTCCATGTGGCCATTGTTCTGCTTGTAAATATTTATTAAAAACAACTGAGTTTTCAAGTAAGCACACTTCTCAAGTCTTCAACATTAGGATATTTGGAAATTGTAGTTCAGATTGGGTGGTGTATTTAGCTACGTGCACTTGTTCTGCTTTTTATATTGGACAGACATCTAGGCCAGTTAAATTCAGAATAGGTGAGCACATGAGTGCTATTAGAAATAGACGTATAACAAATGCACTGTCCAAACATATTATTGAACACCCATCTGCTACATTTAAATTTGTTATTATAGACAGGATAATTTTACATAGAAATTTCAAAGCAGGATGGCACCAGAAGCTTAATGATATGGAAAATAAGTGGATTACCAAACTGGGGGGTCTGTTTAGACCAGGATTAAATATACTAGAACAGCAATGATGAGTTAATCAACAATATAACTATGTATTATATTTCTTCATTGGATATATTGCTTTTTTTCAGATATATGGATATATTCATATTATAGCATATTTTTATAAATATGTATGCATAATACGTTTTTTTACATTTATTATATGTATATACATTTTGACAACAATATTCTGATGAGCAGGAGATATATATGATGATTATTTTATTCATAAATCTATATATCTCCCATATAAGTATAATTGCATATATACATGTTATATTGTTTTGTATTTTATTTTTTTCCATTTGGGACTGCAGATGTATAATTTGGTGGTTTATATGCATGTCCCTTTAAGAGCTGGGATATAAATTGTGCTAAACATGGCGGAGAATTTTTACTTTTCTCAGCATTGACAAAGGCTTGTTTAAGCCGAAACCGGTTTGCTTTTGGTAATGGTTATTACTATTACTTTGGATTGATGTTTTGCCATTAAATTTGTGTTGGAGCAATCCTTTTCGTGCTGGTCCACTTTGTTTACAGATTTGGCTGTTTTTGGGACCGTGCACGTTGTCCTGCGTGCGTGTACTCTTGACTGAACATTACCCTGTATATTAACACCATGCTTGAGAACATTACTTCTCCAATCAGGTTTGCCCATTCTCTAATGATTTCTTTTCATAACTGCAACATTTTCCATACTATCTTGGAATGTAAATGATCTCACAGATATGGACAAAAAAGGAAAGAGTATTTAATTGCATTCAGGAATGTAGAGTGTAAATAATAATATTGCAGGAGACATGTTTGGATAGAAATAAGCATGAGAATTTGACAAAAAAAGGATTTTGGGTTGGATGGTCAACAGAATGTCAGGGACAAAGAAAAAGGAGAGTAATAATATTAAGTTCTAGAGGAGCTCCAATAGTGACAGAAGAGGGAAAAAAGAAAATAATGTTAGGTTTGTAGTAGTAATAAACTATTGGGAAGTGAGGTGGATTATGACGTGTATTTATATTCCACCAAAAACTGCTATTATAATTATTTAGAAATTTTTAGGAGAAATAATCAGCCTTAAGCATGGAATATTACTTGTAGGTGGCTGGAACTTGGTTTGCAATAGTGAGTATATATCAGGGATCTAGCAGGGAAAATATGGCAAAACATGGTAGATTTCTGAAGCAATTTATAAAAACATTTGGTATGGAATATGTGAATTCAATAGTAGAAAGAATTTATATATTATTCCCCAAAGTACAATAACTGGGCTTGGCTGGATAGAAATTATATTTCACATGAGTATTTGCATTTAATTGAAAGCTTTGACACAAATCTAATAACTATTTCAGATCATTTGCAGCTAAGATAAAAATACATGATAATGAAGAAAAATGAGATACTGCCATTTCCTACTTACCCGTTAAAAAGACAAGAATTTAAAGAAACGGTAGCAGAAGTTATTTGGTAGTTATTAGGGAATATAGACATTTCTTCAGTGAATTGGGTAAAATGGGTGGAAATAAACAAGAAAGGGATATAGTTAAGAAGTGAAACTATGTGGTATTGACAAAGGTTAAAGCATTGTAGAATAAGGGGAATTTCACAGAACAAGAAAAGGAGTAACTGGGGGGGTAAAGGGAAAACAAAAGATGTATTCAGATCATATGCTTGAGTGTAGAAAGATTGTTGTTAAGCAATTTTTTTTTCATAACAACTCCAGATCACAAAAACTTTTACCACAATGACTTGGGCAAAAGAAAATAGAAAGGGCTTTCACCAAACTTAGGGAGCCTAAAAGAAGAAAAATAACCAGAGATCTTATAGAGGTATTGTGAAAATTTAATGAAAAGTTATATAAAGCAGGGGAGAGTGGAAACCAAGGAAAAGCACAAAAGGAAATATTTATGGAAGACTTAAGTCAAGGTTGGAGGAAAATGAGGCTCAACAACTAGTGGTTTAGATAGGAGGAAAAGAGATAAAAACAGTGATGTATGGTCAGTCTACAGGGAGGTCACTGGGAACAGATGATATTCCTGTGGAAATTTAGTAGTTAGAAGGGAATAAAGTGATAATGATCTGGAAGGTTTTGTTTATTAGCATTTTAAAAGGATTTGAAGCAGTAGCATCTTGGAAGAAAGCTCTGGTGGTTGGATTATCCAAAGAGGGTAAAGATCCATTAGAATCAGTTTCTTATTGACCCATTTCAATTTGAAACCATGATCATAAAATGTTTATGTCTATACTAGTTATTAGAATGGCAAAGGTGTTGCCAGCATTGTCACTGTGGTTTGTGGGGAGAGGCAGACATTTGACAGCATTAATAAAACAATGATGATCCAGAGGAAAACAGAATGTAAGAAAATACAGCTGTTGTTGGTGAGTCTTGATGCAGAAAAACCATTTGACAGAGTAAGCTGGAATTTTATGAGTAGGACAATGGAAGCATTTCCCTGATTCAATAATAGGGTTAATTAAGAGGGTATATGAATAACTGAAGGTAAGAATTAAGGTGGGATGTTTCCAATCTAGCAAGCTGTGTTTGAACAGAGGCCCAGGCAGGGGTGTTCACTTCCCCCTTTGCTATTTGATTTATATTTAGGGCCATTGACAAAGAAAATAAGAGACTCAGAAATTCAAGGATATAATTGGCATGGTAGTTAAGAAAAGTTGGCTTTGTTTGTGTATAATACTATTTTGTAGATGATAAATCCAGAAAGGGACATTTCTGTGCTGTGGAACAATTTGACACAGATGTAAGTCTTTTCAGGATGTAAAATTAATGAAGACAAAACAAAGGCTATAGCAATATCTTTTGGGGTTCATATTACATTATCAAAAGATAATGTAATCAAACTGCCAAAACATCGAAACAAACACATTTTTAAACTTTTATTGTGGGGGGGCTGCACCCCCCACACACCCCCGCTAAATATATATTCCAACTCCGAGATTACACTACAGTGAGGAAAGGGCAAATATCCCAATCATCACTGTAATGCAATCCCACAATTCAAACTTTGAAATGCGTCCGTTTCGATGTTTTGGCCGTTCGATTATGTTACCTTTAGATAATGTAATAGGAACCATATATTTTGTACTCACACATAAACTGGTTCATTAATGCACATATTTATGGGTGCCTTATAAGATGAAGTATTTATGTGTATGGATTAAAAAGGTTTCTGTTATGGCAGCTAGGGATATATGGGAACAGATTAAACAAAAGATAGTACAAAAATTGAGAAACCAGAAGCCTTTGTTTATAGATATGGATAGTAAGATACACACAATGAAAATGTTTATAGTCCCTTTAGTTTTATACACAGGTCAGGCATATTTTTTAACCAGAGGAGACATTGTGGACAATAATTAATGAAGAGTTGAAATATAAGTGGGATAAGCTGATCCTCCAATAGAACAAAGTGGTTTAGGATGCCCTGATTTGTAAGGGTATATTAGAGCTACTCCGTTAAGGCTCAATACATGTATATAACACAAGTAGGTTATAAATCTAAATGGAAAGAGAAGATGATTAAATGAGGGGAGTTCTATAAATAAGGAAAGAATAGCATTTTGGATGCACATCCTTAAGGAGGATAACAACAACCATACAGAGTATTACAGGCCAAGGAATCCAGACATGGAAAACTTTACAATTAAAAAAAAATAAGACAAAGAGGAAAAGTAGAAAAGGAGATTGGAAAAGTTAAAGAAATAGAAACTGAGGTTATGGAGTACCTGAAAATTGAAGGATTCAGTGTAAAAAATCAAATGCAGAAAGCACCACAACAGGATAGACCAATGGATATCCAAATTAAGAGGAAACTAGTGGAACAGGAAGCAACTGGTCAGGTGGCATATCAAGATATTTTGGAGCCTTCCAAAGGAAACCAGTATAAACATTCACTGGAAGCTAGACAGCAAGGAAAGGAACAGGAAAGTGTGGAAACTCTGATGACGTCAACATTGAGGAGTGATAGGCCAGTGAGTTCCATTATGACAGAACAAAAGACGGCACAGGATGAAATTGAAGAGAAGGTGCCACAGGAAGATGCTATAGAACTTTCTATAGAATGTCCACAGGAAATGGAAAACAAAGGTTGTGCCCTCAATATGGAAGAAAATAAGCTATGAGAAGAGTTGCTTGATTTAATAGAACTGGATAGATATATTAAGATCAATGAGAGAAATAGACTGCAGAAGGTCAATAAAACCCAAAAAGTCAGAAGTCTGATAAAACAAATGAATGCAGTAATTAGGAAGTAATGATATAATACTGTGATGCTAAATTAATAACTGATAAAGTTCTAACACAAGAACACAGGGTAGTGAGGGAAAGGAAGGGGAGAAATCGAATACCATTCATGGAAGTATCGAACAGAGAAAACTGTAAAGCAATTAAGACAAGAAGTGTCACTCTTAGAAGACTACAGAAGAGGGGAATAGAGCAACAAAAATACTAAGAAAGATAGACATGATTAAAGCAATGCACAGTATTAGAACAGTCCATGATCTATTATGCACTATCGCAAATAACAACTAAAAATTTCAGCACAGGTGGAAAAACTTAGAAGATACACAGATAAATATAAAGGAAAAGTACAAAATAAGCAATTTATTGATGACCCAAAACAGTTTTATAGAGAATTGGGAAATAAAGTAAAAGGAATTGAAAAAACATCAAAAAAGAGGAATACATTTTGGAGAAGTGTCTATGAAGATCCTAACAAAAAAGAATGAAAATGGAAGAAGAAGAAAAGAAGAAAGAATAAAGAAAGATATGATATGAAATGATGGGAATGGAGATGAAGTTGAAGCAAAGTTAAGAAAAGCCTCTAATTGGAAAACCCCAGGCCCAGATGCAGTCCTTATCTTTTGGTTAAAAGTATTAATATCTTTACACTAGGATTTAGCAATGAGTAAGAACTGACAAATGCCTAGGGAAAAAAATTGCTTGGCCAATCACAAATGACACACCATTTCAAACACTGCAAAGTGGTGGGCTTTGCCCCCACACCTCTCAATCTGGGGGGCTGTGCCCCCCACACACCCCTAACTAAATATACCAACTCTGAGATCACACTACAGTGGGGAAAAGGGCAAATTCATGACGACAGCCAAGTGATTTTTTTTTCCCTAGGAAAAAAATCTCTGAATTGGCCGTTCGCATAAATGGTAGTTCGATGTTTAGTGGTCAATGAAATGGTGTTCAGTGTTTAGCCATTTCGATTAGGTAATATGGACCTGTTCCTTACAGGTTACATAGATGTGAACTCTGTCTTGTCAATAAGACAATGTCTGATCAAGTTCTAGTTGAAAATCTACATCTAGAGTGAACTTCTGGAGAAACTAACATTTGATTGGAGAACCTGACTGAAAATAAATGTCAGTAATACAAACAAGTGATGCATATATTACTCATTGCTTTCTAAGAGTATAAAATAAACATCCACTTACTAGCAGTAGAAGTCAGTGGATAACTTCCTTCAAAAGTAATCTTATTATACCCTGACATCATATCATACAGGGATGAAGTCCCAACTAGAGCCCTGATAACTTGTGTTCAATTAGCATCATTGATGTCTCAGGGACTAAGCTAACACCAGCTCCTTTATCCTTGGGGGGAAAGAGGCTGCTAAGCCCATGGAACTAGTGACACCTAGGGATGGCTTCATTGGCTCACCCTACCTTGGGAAGGGATTATCCTGCTGAGGCAGGAAATAAGAGGTATGTGTGTGCACATGCACACCTCTTACCCCTTCACTAGGCAGCTATGGTGTGTTTGCAGGCAGCCTAGTGATAGGTCACTCCAATAGAAAAGTAAACTGACCCATTTCCTACCACCAGAAATGCATAGGCCAATAGGTCTTCCTGGACAGGCACAAATAGGCTGTAGGGCTCTCTCCCAGCATGAGGACACTGGCTCCTGCCCCCATGGTTGGAAAGGATCAACTGAGAGTAGCCAGTAGAGCCAGTGGGCAGGGTCACTTAGAGGTGGAAAGGGGAGATATAATCATCTTGATACACAAACAGATACAGATACAAACACACGCACACACACACACACACACACACACACACACACACACACACACACACACACACACACACACACACACACAAATGTTATGTGGGTTCCCTGTAAAAAGCAGAGTGAGTGTTTTGTCATCAGCTGTTAAGTCAACCATTTTTGATGGTTGACAGATGTCTAAGATTGCACAGTTCCTGGAGTTGGGGAATATGCCCTTAACCCATGTTTGTGTTATCATGGAATTAGCGGGGGGGGGGGTACAATGGAGCCTGGCCCCTGCAAAAGAATGACCTTTTTTAACTTTACATTTTGCATGAGCCAAAGCTGCTCCACAGCGCATTCTTTGTGGTGTGTTGATTTCTGCATTTTCGATGTTTTGCATGTCGACATTGGGTGAACTCGATCTTTAGTACTACTTCCATATAGTAACACGGTCTTAGAAAAAGGGGCATTTTTTTAAAAGCTATAATATAGTGTGTGTGGGTGCATGTTTATATGCTGTGGTAACATTCTTATAAGTAGCTAGGTAACACTATATATTACCTAGCTGGCAATGAGGTGGTAATTAAGCATTATTGTTGCATAAAAGAGGGTAGTTTGCTACAGCAAAATCAGGAAATTGGCTCTTCATATGAGGAGCAGCAAAGGGAAAACCCAGGAAGTGTGAAGATACCACCCCAATCAGAACATGAGGTGGAGTCATACCTGGGGAACTAACTGTGGTACAGAGATGGAGTTAAGGACTGGTTGAGGCCTGCACCCAGGGACTTCTAAACTTAGTCTGTTAGTTGGAAGGTTGTAAGATACTGAAAAGGTACTAAGAAAAGGAAAGGAAATGCATTTAATTCTGAGAAGCCACGTTGTGCTGTTGTTCATTCTTTTTAGATTTTTTGTACAAGTAGAGTAATAAATTTCTGTTTTTTATATATATATATCTATGCCTGTCTCCTTTGATCTTACAGTGATGGTGAATGCATGGGCAATTGGTCAGAGATGTTCCTTTTTTATATCCTCACAGTACACTCTGCTGCCAAGTACACACTATATTTTGCGATGCTAATTCCCAACAGCACTGGGTGTTCCTGGTGTGATCCCCTGTTGACCCCAACAATAGTGGAATTACTATAATGACTTGTGGAATCATTGATAGGGACTCACAGAACCTGTTACAACTACAGCATCAGGCAATTGTGCTGGAAAACATAGCTGCCAATCCCAAGACTGTGTCCACTTTGAAGAAATTAACCAGAAAGGACACAGAATCTTACTTGGTGGTATTTTAGTGCTATTCCGCTAAAGAGAACTGGGTCCAAGTAGAATGGAGAAAAATTCTGTCTCCTCAACTAAAAGAAGAGGCATTGAAAATACATATGTACATGGAGGGAACTGATCACATGGATTATAACAAACACAAGAAAGAACTTTTGGTCAGGGCTGGTTTTAGTCCTGATGTAGCAGCAGTCACATTTTATAACTGAAACTCTTAATGCAGGTTAACTGCTAAGTGCACAAATGCAGTACTTAAAACATTTTAAAGTTTTGGATACATTATGATAGCTACATCAAGGTGAAAATGTCAGCGCTCTTAGCAGTATAATCACACATCTAAACTGCCTGGATTTTCACAGAATGTCCAGATTTGTTTTACATCATTTTTTTTTTTGGTCTGTTCCTCATAAAATGTTGGTTTGATGGCAAATCATCAGGGATTGATGTCACTAAATAATGACTTACATTCGAGTTTCAGACTTCATGTCCTTCAGAAAATGCAAGATAACATCAATCCTGTTATTATAGCAACATTCTAATTTTATAAGAGCAATATTTCCCCCATTATTTTAAGCTTTGTCCAGATTTCAGGAACTAAGAGTCTGACAGGTATGAGCAAAATTATTTAAACGAGTGTCACACATAAAAGAGAAAATGGGTAGTACAGCACTTATACCTAGACTGGCAACCAAAGAACAAAGAAAAACCCATGGCTGATTTGCAGACAGTGATCATTATCAAACCCATGGCTGATTTGCAGACAGTGATCATTATCAAACCCATGGCTGATTTGCAGACAGTGATCATTATCAAACCCATGGCTGATTTGCAGACAGTGATCATTATCAAACCCTTGGCTGATTTGCAGACAGTGATCATTATCAAACCCTTGGCTGATTTGCAGACAGTGATCATTATCAAACCCATGGCTGATTTGCAGACAATGATCATTATCTCTTCTACTGCCAGTCTTTCTCCATAGCTCTTCGCACACAGGGCAGCAGCTACAGATTTGTTTGACAGTTAACAGAATAAAGCAGCTGCCAAGATGGTAACAAAACCAAAGCTATAACAGATAACAAAGGCCAGAAATAGAGCATGATGCAGAAGTTTGGCTGAGACAGTATTTTTATATCCCTTTTACCTGTTTTGCCAAGAAGAAACATAAAACACAGCAATGTTTCATGGTCAAAGACTTTTCTAGACACAAAAAAGATCACCCATTTTCTACTGAAACTGATTCAGTAACATATCTGGGACAATGCTGTACCCTATAGAAAAGGCTTCACTAAACTATACAACAACAGCATCATTGTAATAGAGCAGCATTTAACTTAAACACGTGCTGTGTACTCAGTTACTACATGAAAAAATGCTAAACTAAGTAATGTGTAATATAGCAAATGTCTTTTCTTATCTAATCAGAACTAAAGTGACATTGGGATGTGTTGCAATTTCCATTATTCAGTCCATTCCCCTTCAATGAGTAGCACATACAATCAATCCCATAACAGCCCTGATAACATACCAGGTTACTGCATTATCATTACCAAATACAGCCTATTTGAATCCCTGCTTACTCAGTTTAATATCAGCTTTTCCACTAGTTACATTCCTGAAGCCTGGAAAACTACCATTATAATGCCTTTACACAAGAGTGACACAACTACAGACCCTGGTAACCATAGCCATAGCTGGTCTTACTCCTGGACCCTCATCAGTTTGGCTTTGTCAAAGACAGGTCTTGCCTCATTAACCAAAGTAGTGGATAACAATTATGCAGTGTATACATCTTACCTGGACCAGGCCAAGGCCTTTGACACTATTTCTCACGCAGGCATTATTGTCACATTTGCAAATTTAAATATAAATCCATCCGTATGTTATATAGCAATTCCCCTAACTGATTCTCTGACAGAACCCATGTGGTTAGAGTTGTAGATACCACTTCTGAAGGTAAAAAATGTTGCCACATGTATACCACAGGGCTTGGTATTGTGTACTCTTATGTATGGCACCAGTTTCTTAGACCTCTGTGCCAACTTTATGGTTATTGGAGTTTGTGAATGACTGCAAACTGGGAGTTTGCATTTGTTCTTCCACTGACGTACAATTACTCCAACATGGGTTAGAGTATGTTAGAACTTGGTACAAAGACAATGGACTCAATATAAACAAGAAAAAATGGAGTGCAGTTCTTTTTGTAAAATGAAACATTTCCATATCAAACTATGCAGCCAATACCTCCTGCAGTCAGACACTGCAGTGAGGGATCTAGGAACTCCTGTTGATAACTCCTTATCTTTTCACCTTCATGTCTCTGGAGCAGTTCACAAATATTTCTATCTGCTCAGCTAATTTCTAAAGGTATATCCTCTATACCCAAAAAGTCTTCATTCTCCTTTACTTATCTATTACCAGATTCATTAGGTCCATTATTAAATATAATGCCTCCCTTGGCTTGTATTTGCCAAAACATGTTAGTTTGAGACACCTCAGAGATTTTGACTAAAATGACGAATGGCCTCGTGACCCTCTTCTGTGCTGATCCATGTCTAGTCTTTTGAGCCATGAAAGATCTGTCCCTCCTTGTCTTCCTGTTCCTTTGCAGAACAAATGGATCTTCAAATATTTGAATAAAGGACCTAAACTTTCATTAACAGGTAAGACAAATGGGCATGAAGAGGTTCATATCTCAATATATAGTTAAAGTCTGGAACAAATTTCCACTACGTGTCAAACAGAATAGTGCCTTTTCCACCAAAGTAAACATAGATAATTGGATGGGTAGCTTCAAATTCTCTCCTGGTCTATTTTGTTTTGCCCTCATTTAGGCTGTGAGGAACTTTTGAAAATGGTTAATATGGCCATGGTTGCAATATTCTATAGAGTTAGTGCCTAGTACTTTCTTATGAACAGCACAACTTACTATTTACCTTAAACCTCCTGTAGTGGACACTAATGACATATACTAAAATGGTCCTGCAAGTACTTATCAGTGTTTCAGCTACAAGTCTTCTGAATTCCCATGACTTTTTACTTTTTAAGTCTTTATGGGTACATTCACACCAATAAAGCCAAATCCCACTAGCTGTAGATGTGCCATGTTTTGGCTTTTTTGTAATCTCATCAGTATAGCATAAATGGATTGTTTGGCTACACTTTAGAAACACAGATCTTAAAATCAAGTCTGATGTCCATAAACATTAGGGTGCCTGCAGAATATCTTAACTAATATCAAAGCCAAAGGGCAGAAAGGTCAAACAGACAAATATTTCTGTAGAAACTGTAAGATAAACACAGCCAAGCATGATTTTTCACTGTGCAGTATCTTAACTTTTCTGCAGTGGAGGCCCATGGGATATATGCAAATGATCCCTTAAGGTCATATCAGTGTTTCAAATACATGATCTCTGAATGCCTGTGACTTCTGACTTGTTACTTTTTATATCTTTTTGTGTACATTCAGGCCAATAAAGCCAAACTCCCTCTATCTGTAAACATGCTTCATTTTAATTTCTTTGTCTCTAAAGTATAACCAAACAATCCATCTTTGTTGTGCTGATGGGGGGAGGGCAGGCTGAAACATGGCAAGTTTGTTATTCAAGTCAGGGTGAATGTTATCCTTTCTTACTGGGTTGTTGATGCAGTACTAGATTAGTTGTTTGTTCTACTCTAGATCCCAGTTTAATATCATTATTAAGGTGATTTTCAAGTTGAAAGGAGAAACAACTGCTCTTAAGGAAAGCCAGGTACCTAACTGTCCAGAGAATCTTGTTGGTCTACTGGTAGTGACAGCCCCACAGAAGGCAGGTCCTGGGTTCAATCTCCTGACAAGGGGCACTGGTTTAATTTCATGCTGAGTTATTAATTCAATACTAAGTTGGCTGTCCTGCACTGGATACTTACCTGTTCGGAATCACATTTACGGTATCCCAGTTGAAAACAGAAACCACTGCTACTGGGAGAATCCAGGTGCCAATGTGTCTAGAGACTCTTCGTTGGTCCAGTGAGAGTGACAGCCTTAAATAATGTGGGGGGGGGGGTACTGGGTTCAATCCCCAAACAAGAGTCAGTGTTTTCCTTTCTCATTAACTTATACTTGGAAGACTGTTATCTCCCTGTTCTGAGACTGATCTGCAAATATACAGAGCTGAGAATATTTTTTTGGTTTTAGAGTCTGTACTGTTAATTGTTGCTTAGTTTTCTGTTGAAACTGTTTTGTCCCACTCACCCTCCCTATTTTTGGTTTGTAGTTTAAATTTGATGGCTTTTGCAGTTGCCCTCCCCACTGTAGATTTGATCTGGGACACTCCCCCAGTCCCATCTCTTTACCACATTCTACCTAATAAACTCTTTCTGCACTTGCTTTTAGTTCTTTTTAATTTAATTGCATTTTTAAACTGTGTTTAGTCTAATATTGCTACATACTCGTGTGCTAGCTTGCACTGCATGTGAATTGTTTTTACTACTGTTTTTGCTACTTTTCTGTAAAAAAAAAAAAAACTGTAAGCCTGTTTCCTACCTTTCCTTTAACTAGTGTTCCAGACACAGATTTGGTGTATCCAAGACTGTATGTAAACTTCTGAGCCCCCCAAGCCTTTCTGTGTTGGAGGGAAGCCTTCTAGCTTATCAGTGGGAGTGGTAAGCACTAGGTAACCTGTCTACCACATAAGGAGTGGTTCCGGCCCAGAAATTGTAGTTATTGGCCGTTTGGGCAATCTCTTTCATCTCTCTCAACTTTCTGATTTGAAAGCCTGCATTTGCACTTGTTTCTGTCCTGTAACTCGCCTAGTGCAGATACAAATTCTTAGTTTTAGCACTTAAATTTGCTTATTCATGCTCAGCACTTGTTCAGAACTTGTAAGCACTAAATAAGCTACTAATTACGATAGCACTCAATCTTCCTCATTACTTAGAGGAAAACAGTTTTTGGACTTACTTTTCTCACTTGCTTAGAGAAAAACAGCTCTTGTACTCACTTTCCTCACTTATCTAGAGGAAAACAGTTTTTTTTTTATTCAGGCATGTCCAAGAGTCAGCTCCCAGTGTTCTCTCCTGTATAGTATATCTGATGAATCTGGGCATCTTGAGGCAATGTAGAAATTGCCTCATGTACACATACAACCCTCTCCTCCTACCACCCAACACTACAACCTGTGAGAGATGCACTTATCTAGCCAAACTGGAGGTAAAGCTCTTTCCAACGAAGACTGAACTTGACAGTCATGAGGAGAAGTTAAACATTTGCACCACACCATGCTCATCACATAGTCTCACTAAATCTGCACCACCTAAATCCACACATAGTAACACAAAAACATTCATGGAGGCTCTCAATAATAATCTGTCTAAGCAACAGAGATGTCCAAAGCAGAAACGCAAGCAACCTCCATCCCCCAAAACAACCCAAATGACACATAGCCCACAGACTCAGTGTGCCACTCAACCACAGCCAATAAGGCAAAACAACATACCCAACACACTAGTCATAGGTGACTCTATAGTCAGGCACACTGATGTCCCACTCACCAGGCTAAACAAGGAGAAGGTTACTGTCAGCTGCCTGTTGGGTTCCAGGACCCACCACATAACCCACGCACTCAGGTCACTCCACAACAAGTACAAATATGACTCTGTCATTGTCCATGTTGGTGTGAATGACCTGAGACGTACCTCCCTGGACTACATGAAAAGAGACATGGAAGAGCTCTCCAATCTTGTAGCCCAGGCAGGTATGACCCTAGCCCTGAGTAGCATTCTGCCATCACCCTGAATGATACTGCAGTACAAGGACAAAATGATTGACTTCAACAATTGGCTATGCTTCTGGTGTCATTCTAAGGGGATCTAGTATCTGTCTGCTTGGGATGACATGGTCAACAGACCACAATGCTTTGCCACAGATGGCCTGCACCTGTCGCCCCTGGGATTCCAGATACTGGCTAAGGCTCTTGCTGCCCCTATAGTGCCTTTTTTAGGCAAGGTTCAAATAACAAATTCACCACTGTAACAGGAACAGGCAAGCAAAAACTGAGCATAATGCTACTCAATGCTAGAAGTCTAAATCTCAAAATGCACTCACTTGAGGCACTCCTTAAAATGGAGAACATCGATATATGTGCAGTGACTGAGACCTGGTCAAGGCTCCAGAGAGCACCCCTGCACTACCAGGCTATAACGCATACCACACTTTTCGGCCATGTAACCTGAACCGAAACACCAAAGGTGGAGGTGTGTCCATATTCATTAAGGATATCCACACCTCCAGGCTATTTGCTCAGCATAATACATCCGAGGTTATCCAAGTGCAACTAACTCTGGGCAAAACTGAAATCCAAATTGTAGCTTGCTACAGATCCCCCACCATGCCCCAGGATTCCTACTCCACTTTTCTTGCTGTACTGGAAAATATTAGGGTTCAACCAAACACTCTAATAATGGGTGACTTCAACTACCCCACCATTAACTGGGAAAACTACTCGTGTACCAACTCCTTAGCTCAACGCTTTCTGGAATTCATAAACTCCAGTGCCCTGGATCAACTTATCCACACCCCCACCAGGGGCAACAATATCCTAGACCTAGTCATTACCAGCATGCGTGACCAGTGTTCCACACCTGAAGTCAACTCCTCGGTCCGATCCGACCATAAGCTAATCACCCTTGATATCCACATCCTGCCCCCACCCCCCATTAAGGAAACCACGGTAAAAAAATTCTCCAAAGCCAACTTCATGTTTCTTAAGACAGAAGTGGTGAACTTCATGACACCCATGCAGATGGACAATACAGTTACAACTGCTGAATCCTACAAAAATGCACTCTATAAGCATTTACACGAGTGCATGGATCGTGCTATCCCAAACAGAACCAAGACACTATCCTCCAAAAAAAAGGAAGCCAATCTAGTGGTCCCTTGCCATAAACAAACTGTACAACAGAAGGAAGAAACTGTTGCAAAAGAGAGTAAAATCCCATGAGTGGAGGAGCTCCCTGATAAGCCTCAGTAAGAAGCTGAGATTCCTTATAAGATCCTCCAAATCTAGCTATGAAAACAAAATCACCACTAATTCTAAGGACAACCACAAAGCATTCTATAGCTATGTCAAGAATCTCGATGGCAACACCCAGATCTGCTCTGAGTTACAGCACAAAGGCAAGAAAATTACAGAACCAACTGATATTGTCAACATCCTGGCAGATAGGTTCAGTGCTAACTTTACCCCACCCCACCCCCACCCCCTAAAGGGCCCATATCTATACAGGAAGAATGCAGAGTCCCTGTAATCACAACTACACAGGTAAAAGCTGCACTCTCTGAAGCCAAAAACACAGCATCCATGGGACCGGACAACATCCCAGGCTGCATTTTACATGAACTTCAGAACGAACTGGCTCCCCACTTAAGCACCATGTTCAATAATAGCCTCGCATCAGGCTTTGTGCCATTTGAATGGTGCACAGCAACAGTTATCCCACTCCACAAAGGGGGAGCCACCACTGATCCTGGGAACTATCGACCTATTAGCCTGACAAGCCTGGTCTGCAAGGCCATGGAACGTAGCATCATGGAACTCATAAACAAAGATATTGGTAACCTCCAAACTCTGGCTCCCACCCAGTTTGGGTTTGTGAAAGGCAGATCATGCCTCCTGAACCTGATTGACTTCTTTGAGACAGTTACCAAAGCCATAGATGAGGGTAAGGTGGTTCACACAGCCTATCTTGACCTCGCCAAGGCTTTTGACACCATCCCCTATTCTGGAATTATAGCTAAACTCACTAAACTAGGTATAAATCCCTACGTCACAAGATGGGCTGCCAGCTGGCTCACGGACAGAACACACACTGTAAAAGTTGCAGGCTCCAAATCTGACCTCAAAGCAGTGACAGGTGGAGTACCACAGGGTTCCATTCTGGGACCTCTCCTGTTTGGTATCTACTTCTCTGAAGTAAAGGCTAACACAGAAGGCCTCTGGCTAACGACGTTCGCAGATGACTGCAAACTAGGAGCCATAATTAAGTCCCCAAATGATGTGGACATCCTACAGAAGGGCCTCGCTGAGACAGATGCCTGGTGTCAGAGCCATGGCCTCAAGCTCAATGCCAAAAAGTGCAATGTCATCCCCTTTGGTAAAAACTCTATACCCATAGACAGCAATCTACTTAACACCAAATGTGTGATAAGAAACCTTGGGACCCAGGTGGACAGTAGTCTCTCCTTTGATAGTCACATCGCCACAGTAGTCAGGAAGTCCTTCTACATGGCACTCCTCATCATAAAAGGGTTCTCACCCAGGAAAAAAGAGGTCATTGTTCCCCTCTACTCGACACTCATTAGACCTATTATAGAGTACAATGCCCCTTTTGGAATGTACCTCACAAGACATCTGCAGCAGCTGGAAAGGCCACAGAAGTTCCTCGCAAAGAGGATTACTGGCCTCAAACAAATGCCCTACACTGATTGCCTCAAAAAACTCCAGCTTTACTCCGTAGCATATTGCCTACTCAGAGGTAATCTCTGCCTAACTTATAAAGCTATATCAAACTCAGAGCTGTTGGACATGCTACACCTAAAGAAATCACAATCCCTCCGAGCTACATGCTCTAGGGACCTAAACCTTGTCACCACATTAAACAGGACATGCTGAAGGGATAGATTCCTGTCACAAAGACTTTCCATACTCTGGACCAGGCTACCCATCTATGTCAAGCAAAGTTCTTCATTAGCACTCTTCAAGAAAAATCTTGATGAGTGGATGGGAAATAGTAAATACACCCCTGGGATCACTTCTGTGTCTCTGCTCAACAGTGGCACAGGAAAATAACTTTCTTGGGTGGCGTAAGCCAAGGAACCTTGTTGGCTAGGCTTACGTAGGCCCTTGGGCCGATAGCCTAGTACCTACCTGTGAACCTATGAACCTATGAAGGTAATTTAACCCTGATAGAGAGATATTGTTGAGTCGGTGTACAATAATGTACTAAAGAGGTGAAAGCACTATTATTTTTAGTTTTGATAGTGGCTAAGAAAGCCATAACTAGAAAAAGGAAAACCAAAGACAAACCATTAATAAGAGAGGTAAAAAAGAAGAATACTGAGATTAAGAATACAAAACTTTCTAGTAAAATGATGGATTATATGGGATCCTGTAATAGAAACTGACCACAAAGAGAACAATGATATAGAACAAAGCAACCACGACAAAGAGTTAGTTAATAAAATAGACTGTAATACAAGGTAGAGAACCATTGGTCCAAATGTTGACATGAATTACAATGAAACTAAACCAGTATGGTCACTAGTTAAATCCTGATCTCAATTTATATTGTAGTTAATCAGTGTGTTTACATGTTTCTTTTTCTTTTAAGGATTTATTTCTGATACACAGATTGACATGCTTAAGACTAGTAAGTTATTGAAAGTTGACAGTGCCCAGTGACTGTCTGACATGACACTAGTACATCACTGTTATATTAGCATATAACCTCAAAATGATTATACATGCAATCACTGCCATAATAGCAAGTGCACCGTACATGCAGACTGCACAGTATGTAAAAATGAAAATGTTCTATAAAATAAATATTGCTCTTACAAAAAGGAAATCATTTTTTAAACAAGAACAGTCTTAATAGTTTTCAGAAGGCGATGAATTTAAAGCTGGAGACTCCAACAAAATGCATGAAACCTGGATATAAATGAATAGTTTCACCATGGTACAAGCAGCAATATTGAAAGAATATAACTTAGTTTTCCTGGGGGATAGGATGCCACAACTTGCACACACCCCCATTCTTGACTAGATGGTATTTCCTTGGACTAGTATGAACTGAAAAAGGAACAATTGTTAAGAGATTTTGTTCAGGCACTACAATATTAGAATGAAGAAACTCATGTTATCCTGATGCCTGGTATGATGGAGGGAACAATACTTCCCTTACACCAAATGACAAAAATATCTATGTTGCTTTCCTGTTCTAATTATATCAATTCGGAAAACATGGGAAGGCCAAGACTTTCAGAAGAAACTAAATATAAAGTACCATTAATAGGTTTGTCTTGGGTTTCATACTGGTTTTCCATCTACAAATAAATTAATCTGTTGTGATAATGAACCATTTCCTGATTAAATACATAAAATTTAAAAACAGGACAATTTTTACTGACTGTCAGTCTTTTATTTGCTTTTGATAAGGTGGGCTGTGATAGGTTATATGAAATGATGTATAGCTAGAAGATTTTATTGCAATCAATTCATATAACCAGGTAATTCTATAAGGAACACATAGTTATACATAACAGCAAATAGAAAAATGGACCCCACAAGGATTACTGAGATAGAAAATTTAGCCAAGTGTGCCTTCTGGATCCTATAAAATATTGCCTATGTAACATTCCCTCATTGCTAGTCCGGGATCATTCAGAGACTGATTCATGGGGAATAAAAAGAATGAAAGAAGGTGCAATTGCTTATTCTGATAACTCGATTTTTAACTGAAACAAGAACCAATGGAAAACAATATACTATAAATAAGCTGTTGTTTTTTGGAAGGAAATTATTAGAGAAAAGTTGTTGTAATGTCACTTGGTTTCCTCATGCACAGACCCACTATCAGTACACAAAAGGAATAGCCCTGTATGGATATTTTTCTTGTTTCAGCATAAATGCAGTTCAATTCATAGCAGTTTGGTATAGGCAAATGAGAGTATTTTCTGCAATATCTATACATAGGCTCATAGGAGATTACTGGGCTAATGGCCCTATAGCCCTCACAACCCTAGCCATATTTATTCCAAGTCACCTCAATTGTCTGTGGTTAGGTGAGTGAAGTTCATACCAACTTCCTCTATCCAGGAGGGACATAGGCACCACCCCAAGAGTGAATTTGCAGTCACCTTTCCATTCATCAGGGTTGCATTTGAAGAGGGTCAGGGAGGGGCTCTGTTTCACATGAACTGCAAACCTGTTCCAGAAAAGCGTCAGTCTCTGGGAGATGCATCTATCTCTCCAGCATGACCTGTTCATGTCAGAGGCTAGGTTAATATCCCTGGAGTGAGTGACCCTTCTGCAGTTTAATTTATGAATGTGTAGAATTTTCATCAAGGCCGGGTCAGAGACTGTCCTGTAAGCCAGGCACAAGTCACCCCTTAGCAACCTGCAGGAGACAGAATACAGTGACAGGGCTTTCAGTCTTTCAATGTAAGACTTGTTTTGTGTACCCTGTAATTTCTTGATGAGAAACCTCTGTTGCAGGTGTCTGGTGAGGTACATGCAAAAGAGAGCATTGTGCTCCATTATTGGTCTGATGAGGGCCAAGTATAATGGAATTATAACATCCTTAGATCTAGACGCGATGCGTGTACTTATAAGATGTGCCACATAGAAGGATTTCTTTACTTCTGTGGATATGTGGTGGTCAAAGTTCAGACTGCTGTCAACCTGAATACCCAGATCACATACCACTGGATTTACACTTATTGGGGTGCTGTCTATAATGTAATTAGCACATATGGAAGCTTTCCCAAAGAGAATAATAATGCATTTTTTGTGTTTTTCTTTAATCTGTGGCTTTGGCACCAATCTTTTGTCTGCATTAACTATGTCTGCAGTATATTAACATTGTTGGGAGACTCAATGATTGCCCTCAATTTGCATTCATCAGTAAACCTGGTCAGCCACAGGTGCCCAAGTTTGCCTGTACGTCTGAGAAATAAATTCTAAACAGTAAGGGACCCAGCACAGAACCCTGTGTTATGCCACAGGTGCCTTTTGCTAGAGATGAAGTCACCCACTTTGACAATATTTGTCCTGTCGGTGAGCCAGTTGACTACCAATCTGGTAATGTAGGGGTTAATTCCCAGTTGGGAGAGTTTCTATATAATACCTGAGTGGGGGATTGTGTCAAATGCCTTGGCAAGGTCAAGATAGGTGGTATGCACCATCTTTCCTTCTTTCAGGGCCTTGGTGACTTTCTCGAAGTCAACCATGTTTAACAGGTATGATCTACTTTTAGCGAATCCAAACTGGGTTGGGTCTAGAGTTTTGGGATTAATTATGTCCTTGTTAATCAGGTCCATAATGATTCTTTCTATGGCCTTGCAGATGAGGCTGTTCAAACTTATGGGACAATAATTCTCAAGGTCAGTTGATGGTCCCCTTTGTGCAGAGGGATTACTGTTGCTGTCCTCCATTCCACCAGAACACAGCCAGTTCTCAGGCTGTGGTTAAACAGGGATCCAAGTGAGTTTGCTAGGTCATGTTTTAAGTTGTTTACAAAGCAACCTGGGATGTTGTCTGGTTCCACTGATGCTGTGTTTTTGGCCTTGGGGAGAGCACCGATGACCTGATCTCTTGAGATAATAGATTAAGGAATGGTGGCTGGTATACTTTGGGGGATGACCGGAGGAGACAGGGGGGTGATGTTTTCTCCAAATCTGTCAACTAGCAGGTTGGCTATTACCTCCGGTTGAGTATGGGTGGTTTCATCCACAACCAGTTAAGCACATAGCTGGGTATTCCCTTTTAGATTTCAAACATAGCTAATGAATGCCTTGTGATTATCCCTAGCTAGGGAGGCTATTTTTGCTTCATAATTAGTTTTGAAGTACTTGACAAGATCTCTAATTTATTTATTTAAGCTAAAGAGGGATTTCTTCCTCTACTGAGTCAGTTTCTTATTGTTCTTGGACTTTAGTTTCTTTATCTTGTTGTTTAGCCTGTTTATACTAGGGGGTCTATCAGGGTAGCTTGTTTTTTTCACCAAGATCTGGTTTTAATCCAGTCAGGTTCAGCTAATTCTACACAACTGCTTAACTGCTTATACACGGCATTGGTGTACACCTCTGCATATGAGTCCATGTTATCAGCATTCAAAGGGGGTCTGAAACTTTTTATCATCACTTAGTAGGAGGTAATTTGTCTTAGAAAAATTCTTAAGCATTTTTGAGCTTGATGGGGTATCTGGTCTTATAATTATATTGAACGAGACTACTTTATGGTTCGATCTTACCAGGAAGGACAGCACACGAGGTGGGGGGTGAAAAGCTCTCCCACGTTAGTGAGCATTATGTCCAGGATATTTGAGCCTCTTGTGGGTGTGGTGACTAGCTGTTCCAGACCATGTGCATTAACAAAGTACAAGAAGCTCTCTGAGTCTGCATATATGCAGTCATGTATGTTGGCCTGTATGGCTAGTGACAGTAAGTCCAGGTATGTGGTGTGCTTTTCCTGTTTCAAGGCAAGAGACCTATAGATGCGGTAGGGGGCTTTGTCTATAGATAATTGGACATGGAGTAGCTCAAGAGAGTCATATTGTTTGACCAGTCTCTAAGTACTTATCCTTAATGAAGCTGGATATACCTCTTCCTTTGGTTCCTCCACTCCCATTTTGTGGTCTGAACGTATGGAAAGCATTGTAGGCCTGCATGGCCGGGGTGCTTTCTGCACCTTTAAACCATGTCTCGGTGACTCCACAGATGTTGGCATCTTCCAAAGTGAGGAGAGCTTCCAGGGAGTGCAGTTTCTTGTTTAGAATCCTAGCATTAAGCAGTAATACCTTGTGTTTATCAAGAGAGGAATTTGTTATGTTGGGTGGTTGGTTATTTTGACACTGCCTAAAAAAGTCACAATAGGGGTGGCTAATGCCTTTGCCATAACATATATCTAAAGCAACAATAATGTACATTTACTAGATCTCATGAGTGAATTTAACAGGTTATAAAATCCTCACAGGCCATTTCCAAGAGTACATAATTAACACTATATACTAAGCATTATGTTTACTGGCTAAAATTAACAAAGGCATCTATACTTCCCATTACTTATGACATTCTGCAAGAAAAAAATATTCTGAAAGATCATAAAACCTTTATTGGTATATGGATGAGCCAAATACAAAAGATGGCAAGAATATAAATTTAAATCATCTGAGGGAATCATGGAAGAAAGAGAGATTGTTTTTTATAAATATATTTATAATTTTATTTATTTACTTGCTTACTTCTAGTTATTTATTATATGAGTTGACTGTTTCTTGATTGATCCATTTAAATCAAAGATCGGGTGGATTATGGTTTAAAAGTAAATGAATCATGATAGAAATATAATTCAATTAACAGGATACTCCAAAATAATTGTTCAGCTTCTCTTGAATTTCAGACTAAAGTGTATAATTAAAACTATCCTGTTGTGGAACATCTACCTAATTTTAAACACAAGCTTTTTGATACTAATTTATGGAGGTTATCTCAGAATATACAATTGTGGAAGTGAAGTCATGCATGTGTGGTGAGTTTATTTTCAAATATTAAGAATATGTGGTTTTAGAATAAATGGCATAATGGTTAAGCTATATACCTTGAAGATACAAGGTGCATGTTTTGATTCTTAAAAGGGATAATTAGCTAGCCTTAAAATGGCATGCAAAAAAGGCTTTACTGGAAAAGCTCACTCAGATTTTTGCCGTAGATTGCTGTAAGGGAAAGGATAGTTTGTTTTTGCTTTCTTGTATTTTGTATTGCTTAATTTCCTTCTTCTATTTTTATTGTAGTTTATTTTCCTTACACTGTGTTTTACTTGTATTCTGCTATTAATTGCATATTAAACTAGGAAAGAGAGCACAACTATGTCTCTTGTGGATCACACAGAAATGTAATTTCCTCCCACCCTCTCACCTTGGTGCTATGTTTTCAAACTCAACTGTCTTTCTACTTGCCTACCCCTTGTGTTCCTTTCATCTACTCTTTCATTGGCTACTGTGAGTAAGCACAACATTATCATTTTGAGAAATCACTGCCCTTCAGCTATTTAAATGTATTGGCATTCCATAGAGCCAGAATACAAAGTGTCCACCCCTTCCAATCTATCTTGCGCTTTTAAAACTAGCTGCTCTGCATTTAGATTGTAGATTATAGCTTAGATATTAGATAGAAATTAGATTATAACTCCTAATAATAACTGTAGGAATTATCATATTTTACAGGAAATATAATTAATTTGTAATGAAGTTTAATGCATTATACTAACTAGTACCTCATAATGCCAATCTACAGACACTTGTTACTTTGTTTTTTTTTAATTCTCTTATTTTTGTCATTTATTATTTTGTATTCTTGTGACTTCTTGCATTTATATTTGTATTTTTGTATTCATGTATTTTTCTGGAGCTTTTCTCCCCAAGACTCCATTGAAAACGGGCTCTTCGTGGCCCAATTGGACCATTCTGGCAAACAAACTGCAAATAAATAAAACATTGCTACAGCTTAAGTTATCCCCTCTTTCAAATCTAACTTCTTAGTGCACATTGCAATGATTAGGCTATTAACCCATTTTTTCCATCTTACCTTTAAAATCTGCAACATCTGGTCCAAGACCAATTATTGGAGAGCCCACATTCTGCCTCTCATTAGTCATCTTGGGATTAGTGCTTCTGTTTTGCTCCTTATGAGAGAAGGAGCATTGATTCCTGACTGTTTCTGATTGGGCAGTGAGTGTCTATGTTGGACCTTCCTGATCGGTCTAGTTGCTATTCAAGTCAACTACCAGGAAAAGGCTGCAGCAAGCCTACAGACCCATGCACCATCTGAGACAAGACTGTTGATCATCAAGGAGCCTGTAGTCTGCTGCTCATCTTAGGATTTGTGCTACTGTTTTTCTTCTGGTGAAAGAAGAAGCAAAAGAGCATTGTATCCCAGCAGCTTGAAGCTGTGGTGAGACCAGCACTAGTAGCAGCCAATCGGGCAAATCCCCTCTTTTCATCATTCTTGAAAAAGCTAGTTTTTTCTCATCAGTAAGTACTGCTTGATTATCTGCTGTCTAACCTAACTTCAGAATATCTCCCTAAATACTTTAACCATAAACCATCATGGTCTACTTATTAGTTTCCGCTCAAGACTTTGGCAGTGACCTGTACAGACGCAAACACCTTGAGTTGACATTTTTCCTGTAAAAACACCCTTGAAATTTCAGACATACCTAGTTGCACACAGGGAATCTAGTTTACACTGACAAGCACTGCCCCTAGAGTTGCAAACCAGATAAATACTTCTTGCATTAATTTGTATTTTTACTGCAACCGTCTAATCAATAAAAAAAGGCCTGTTGCCATGAATATGAACTTTCCACTATAGCTGTTATTAGCTTTGTGGATATGATTACCCTAAGGCAACACAGAAATTGCTAATTCTCAAGCAAACTGATATGGTATGTGAGAGATGTATTTACACAATGTCACTGGAGGCAAAGCTCTTGCATAAAAGCTCTCCTAATGTCAGTCAGGTTGTCAGTAGTACACATGCTGCACCCATCACACACAATTCATAGCAGATATATAGACTGACATATGCTGAGGCACTTAACTGTAACATTCCTAAACCCCAAAGACCTCCTAGACAAAGTACACATAACGAATACCCTCAGCAGCTCCTCAGCGGCAACCAGGCTGAGTAAGGAGAAAGCCACTGTCTGTTGCTTATCGGGGGCCAGGATCCACCACATTATGCACATGTTCTTTTAAAACAACACCTACATGAGCACATGCAGCTACATTTCATGGAGCCTCTACTTCCACGTCCATAAGACAAGCCACCATACAATACAACATTCTGTTCACTGGAAACTCAGTTGTGAGATATGTGCTCACTAGTCTGAGTAAGGAGAATGTCACAGTCTGTTACTTATCAGGGGCCAAGATCCACCACATTACGCATCAACTCAGGTATTGGACCACGGGTATCAGTATGACTCAGTCATAGTCTGTGTGGGTGTAAATGACCTCAGACATAACTCCATAGACTATATGAAGAAAGACATCATGGAGCTCTCGGACTATGTGTCCCAGGCTGGTATGAGCCTAGAACTGAGCAGCATTTTACCTTCCCTCAAGGATAATGCCACAATAGAAACAGAAGATAACTGACTGTAATAATTAGCTTAGTTTTGGTGTCATTCTAAGGGGGTGCAATATTTTCAGCATTGAAGGAGATGGTCAGTAGACTACACTGCTTTTCAAGGATGGTCTGCGCCTCTCCCTCTAGGCTTTTGAATATTTACTAAAACATTCTCCTCCCCCAAAGTACCAAACCGAACGTACCTCTGACATAGCAATTCAAAACCATGAAAATCTAAAGGTGTTACTGCTCAATTCTAGAAGTTTAAACAAAATACTCAACTCCCTACAAGTTCTCCTCACAATAGAGAAAGCTGATATCTGTGCAGAAACACTGTGGACAGCATCCTGGCAATGCAAGGCTATAATGCTTTCTACACATTTAGACCAGTTACTACACAGACAGGGACTAAAGGTGGATGCATCTCGATTTACATCAAAAATAAATATATCTCAAGGCTGGTCAAACAGGACAATGTACTTTATCTTCTCCACATTCAAGTCATCATATGCAAAATCCCATTCCACTTCCTTGCAAGCTATAGGTCTCAAGCTATGACCCATGAAACTCATACCATGTATTTAAACTTATTGGAAACACTCACCATCCAACCCAACACCATATTCATGGGTGACTTTAATTATCCCACTATTAACTGGGAATTATATATGACACTAAACATGGAGGCATAGAGATTCCTGGATTTTATAAACACTAACTCACTGGACCAAACTGTCAATACACCGACCACACATGCAAACATACTGGATCTGATACTCACAAATATGGGAGAGTGCTGTACACTACCTAGTGTAATGTCTTCTCTGGTAAGATCAGACCACAAAATGGTCTCCTTTCAAATAAAAATAAATCTTGGAACCTCAGCTAACCCTGGAATGTTCGAGAACTACTCAAAGGCTAACTTCCTCCTAATATGTGATAACCTAGCAAAATTTCAAGCCCCTAAAAACCCTGAGAATACTGCTGCCTACATGGAACAGTTCAAATAAACCCTATACAAGCATGTTAATAGCTACACAGAGGCAGCTCTACCCACTAGAAGGAAGAACAAAACTAACTCAAAAAAAAAAAAAAACAACCCTGATGGAATCACAGCATCAATAGGCTGTATAAAAGAAGAAAGAACATAATGGACAAAATTAGGAGGCATAGCACCCATCAGGATAAAAAAGCACTCTCATCAAACTAAACAAACAAGTCAGAGGACAAATAAAGTCTACCAAAGCCAAATATGAGGTACATTTGGCTTCCCAAGCCAAGGACAACCAGAAGGCATTCTTTAGCTATGTACGTAGCTTCAAAGGCAATAAGCAGTTGTATGCAGAGCTCATTGTTAATGGAGTCACCTGTACTGAGTCAGAAAATATAGCAAACCTACTAGCCAACAAATTCAGGTCCAACTTTACCCCTCGATCCCACTCAACTACCCTTCAGGAAATACCATGAAATATAACTTTCCCTACTATCACCAGGGAACAGGTCCTATATGCTCTCTCTAAGGCCAAGGACACTGCATTAATGGGCCCAGATAATATCACAAGATGCCATCTAAATAGCATGAAACATGATCTATCAGTCCATCTGGAATTGCTATTCAACTGTAGCCCCAAATAGACTTCATGCCTCACGAATGGAGAACAACTACAATCATCCCTCTGCACAAAGATGGACCATCTACAGACCTAGGAAACTACAACCCCATACGTCTCACTAGTCCCATATGCAAAACCATGGAACAAATTATCATGGAAGTGATCCATAATGACATAGGAAATCTCCAGACACTGGATCCAACCCAAATGTGGTTTCATCAAGGGCAGATCATGCCTATTCAATCTGGTAGACTTCTTTGAGAAGGTCACCAAAGCAATGGATGAGGACAGAGCAGTTCACACTGCCTACCTTGACCTGGCCAAGGCATATGACAAAATACTCCACTTGAGCATTGTTGACAAACACTAGATATAAACCCCAATGTCCCACAGTGGATAGCCAGATGTCTCACAGAGATGACTCAGGAAGTTAGAATTGTGGAGTCCACCTCTACAAAGAGGCCAGTCATAAGCAGAGTCCCTGTGGGATCAGTCCTGGGACCACTCCTTGCCTCTGCCTCTGGCTGACTAAATTTGCAGATGATTGCAAATTAGGTGTGGTCATAAAATCCCCCATTGACACAAATGTTCTCCAGGAATGGCTGACACAGACAACTGGTGTCTGAGGCATGGACTAAAACTAAATGCCAAAAAATGCATAATAGTATCCTTTGGGAAGTCATCCGCCCATGGTAACTATCATATTGACAACACACCCCTAAGAGTTGACCCAGTAGTCAGGGACTTGGAGCATCACTTGTCTGCAATAGTAAGGAAACCATTCTATGTTGTGCAACTTATAAACAAAGGTATGGTATCTAGATCCAAGGAAGTCATTTTTCCATTGTATTCAGCATTAATTAGACCTGTTATTGAGTACAATGCCCCACCCCACCCCCGGTATGTAACTAACCAGGCTCATCCAACAACTGGAATGTCCACAGAGTTTCATCACTAAAAGAATACAAGAAGTAAGTGATATGTCTTGTACAGACTGCCTCAAGGCCCTATCCTTGTATTCTGTCTCCTGCAGGCTGTTGAGGGGAGATCTATGCCTGACATATAAGGCATTGTCAAACTGTACCTTGATGGACCTCCAGCATATCCATAAAATAAACACCACCAGAATTACCCTTTCTAAAGACTTAAATCTTGCCTGTGATATAATAGGACCTGCTGGAAAGACAGGCATGTATAACAAAGACTACCCCTTCTCTAGAACAGGATCCCCCCTCCATGAAAAGCAGAGTTCCTCCCTAACCCAAGTCAACTGTAACTTGGACGATTGGATGGGGAACAGGAAATTCTTCTCTGGTTTGGAAATTATGTTTCTAATGGATGCAGGTAGTCTGTAATTCATTCATCTACATGCTTGTAAATGTTTCATCTCCCAAGCCCTTGCTTACACCTATTTAAGGTACCAGAACTTGTCAGAGTTTGGGATGCCTAAGCTTAATAAGGCCCTTGTAGTCATTAGCCTAGTACACATCTGTGAACATATGAAAGCACACTATGTGCTGAGGGATAAAGTCTTCAAAAGCTATTTAGATATTTGATTCTTGGTTATTTTCATCCCTTGTCTGCCAACAGTTAAGCATCCCCTCAGTATGACATTGCTATTCACTCCTCTGCTCTAGGGATTTCACCCAGAGCCAAGTCAAAGCTATCAATGGGGAGGGGTCATCATTCAGGCAGCAATGTGGGTACTTTTTTCCCTCTCATTGTCATCCCAGTAATGGCAGCATTTTTTAAATGCCTAACTCCTTCCCTAAGGAGAAGCAAGTGAATTGCATCACATCAGTGGCCCCACAATGCCATTCCCTTCTGAATGCACTCTTCCAGAAATTTATTATGAAAGCCACCAACCACTATGACTTGGTGAGCTTAAAGCTCATCACCAGGCCTCCTCCTGCATCTCTCACCCTTACTTAAAGGAATAATGGCAATATGTATGTGTGGCCAGCTCAGCCCCTACTTCCACCCCCAAAGGATGGGTCCACCCATTCTCCCTGACAGTGCAGTCAGGTGAACACTGGTCTTATGGTGCTAGTTAATGGGAGTACAGAAATTAATGAAGGAGTGTTGGTATTGTGATGTGGATGGAAGCCATGTTTGATAAGAAAAGCAGATTATGTTCCAGAATCATTGTGGACCCCAAATGGGAAGCTTTCTGGATGACTTTGGGAAGGAGTGGAACCGGAGGAAAGCGTAAAGCAGTCCTGTTGGCCAAGGTTGGACTAGAGCATCCGTAGCTGCTTCCCTGACACGGGTCAAGGAAAAGAACCTTGCACTGTGTTCTGTGGTGTTGCAAACAGGTTGCAGCACGGAGTCCCCATCTTTTAAAATCTGAGCTGCTACAGCTTTTCAGGGACCACTCGTGAGGAGAAAGAATAGTCCTGCTCAGTCTGTCTGCCAATACATTGGATTTTCCTGGAATGTGGGTCGCTACCAGGAAGCGGTTGGTAGCCACTGCCCATTCCCACACCCTCATGGCCTCTCTGCAAAGGGGATAAGATCTGGTCCCTTCTTGTTTGTTTAGATACCAGACCACCGACATGTTGTCTGTGTGGATAGCGATAATGCCTTGAGGAGAAAGTTGTGGAGGGCTTGTAGGGACAGAAGTACAGCCCTCATTTCCAACACATTGATATGGAGAAAGGTTTCGTTTGGAAGCCAAGATCCCTGAACTGACCTGCCCAGACAATGCCCCCCACCCGTCTGGGAGGCATCCGTCGTCAGGTGGCTATCGGAGGGGCATAACAAAAGGTCTTCCCTGATTCAGATTGGATGGCAGAAGCCACCAGCGGAGGTCCCGTTTGCGTTTCTGTAATCAGTATGTGATGATTGAGGGGGAGATCCTGAAAGGACCATTGTGTCGATAACAGCCACTGAAGAATCCTCATGTGCAATCTTGCCAGCGGAACTAGGAGAACCGTGGCAGACATTGAACCTAAAAGTTGCAGGACCAACCTGGCTGGGGCTTTGGATCTTAGAAGCAGGGCTCGGACTTGACCTTGTAATGTTTGTATCCTTTCGGTAGGAAGGAAAATTAGCATCAATTTTGAGTCTATCTCTGCTCCTATGAATCTTATGCGCTGAGAAGGCAGCAAGACAGACTTTGACCAGTTGAATGTAATTCCCAGGAAGCACCCAGGGGAGATGGTGGCTTGTAGGTTCTCTAGTAGTAGATGCCTGGTGGTGGCAGTCAGGAGCCAGTCGTCCAGATAGGGAAACACTTGGAATCCGAGACTCCTCAGGTGAGCAGTCACTACTGCCAAACACTTGGTGAACACCCTGGGGGCTGTGGTGAGACCAAAGGGCAGAGCACAAAATTGGAAATGACTGTCTCCCAGGCTGAAGCGCAGATACCTCCTGGACGCCTGATGTATCGGTATGTGATAATAAGCGTCCTTGAGATCTATGGAGCACATCCAAACATTTTCTCCAACAATGGGAGAATGGATTGTAAAGTGACCATTCGAATTTGGACTTCGTGGACGGACTGGTTTAGTTTGCTGAGATCCAAAATGGGTCTCAGGTCCCCTGTCTTTGGCACTAAAAGAACCTTGAGTAGTTTCCGGATCCGATCTGGTCTGTGGGGACGGTTGGATGACTCCTTTTCTAGCAGCTTGAGGCTTCTACGGCTGCAATTTCCCTTTGACTGGGTGGTGGGTCCGGGATTTTTGGACGGTGGGGGTGAGTGTGTGAAGGGATAGTGTAACCTCCGGCAATAATCCAAAGCACCCATCTGTCCTGAGTAATAGACTCCCAGGCTTTTAGGTGCTTGGCAAAACAGCACCCGACTGGCTCGAGCAGCACAGCCGGGCAATCCCTCATGGAGTGTGGGAGGCTGAAGAGCCACGAAAGGACTCACGGTCTCCATTGTTGCGGGGGCCTCTGCCGCCTCTGGAACGGCGTCTCCCAGAATAATTTCCCCGTCCTCTGCCTCTGGAAGGAATCTTCCTGCTGTTGGGAAAAGAATTTCTGTGATTTGCGGAACCACATTTTCCCTCCTCTTTTAGCCTTGGGATAAGGCCGAAAGGGAGTAGAATAACGTGCTCCACGGCAGATAAAGTCTTTCCCTCTTGCTCACAGCGGGTAAGAGTGTCTTTTACCTTGGGTCCAAACAAAGAGGACCCATCAAAGGGAGCGTCGGCAAAGGAAGACTTGAAGGCCTCCAAAAATGACACAAGCGGAGCCAGGCTTGTCTCCGTGAGCCACGCCTGTGCCTGCCGCTCTGCCCGCCCTTCGCCGCATATGAAATGAGCCTCATGGACGAGTTAGAAATTGAGGTAAGGATAGCCAACTGAGAGCTAACCGACTGGGCTAGCTGCTCAGGTAGGTTACCTGAGAGGGAGTCTGGGAGCTCCTTGACCAGATCCCTCTGTAGTCTGGTGAAATGTGCCAAATAATTCAGGGACCTCGAGTAAAGGCCGCTGAAGTTAGGGTGCGCTTCCCGTACCGGTCCATGCTCCTAGACTCCTTATTAGGAGGATGGACGGACGTTGAAGCCTCTGCCACGTCCTGCTGGGTAGCAGATGCCACCACCATGGCATCTACAGCCACGCCTTTCGTCAAGAACTCCTTCTCAGGTGGGGCAGACAAAAATTTGTTAGGGCGAGAAGGCACTGGTTCCACAGTATCTGGGTGTTCCCACGCCCTCCGACAAACCAAATCCAGGAGCTCGTCGAAGGGCGGAGACACCCAAGAGGCGGAGGGCTGAGCCCCGAAGGCCTTGAGAAACACTGACTCATCAGCGGAGGGGGGTTTGGAATTCCAGCCGCCTCGTTGCTTAAGGATTTCTAGAATGTCTGCAAATGAGACATCATCCGAGGACGACTTTGGGGACCCCTCCGCATCATCAAGATCAGTGTCCGATGTAAGAGACTGTCGGGGAGTCCACGTGCTTCCTCTTGCACGATCTCTTCCTTGGGGGCTCTTCCGAAGAACCCTCAGGAGGAGGGGAACCCCCAGTGGGGGTAACCTCAGGCCCCGGGGCTCCACTGCCTAGAGACAGGGGAACTGCCAAAGACCCAGTCTCCATGCCCAGGGAAGGTGCCGGTAAAGCCGTCGAGATGGTCGAAGAAGACTTGGCCAAGGCACTCCTCATAGCTCTGAAAGCCGGACCCCCAGAATCCTGGGAGTGTCCGGTCCCCGGAGCCATGATAGCAGACGGAAGTCCCGCGGCCGAAGCACCGAGAGGGAGGCTCGGAACCGACAGCATTGGTCCCGAAACATCACCCCCGGGTCCGGCCGAAGAAGTCCGTGTGCTAAACTCGGACCCGAAGGCCGGGGTTGGAGTAAGGGTCGGAGCCGACCCTAGGATCTCCACCGGCTCCACCAGCACCTGCTCCGGAGCGGCGGTCGGAGGAGGAATGGCAATGGAGTGGGCTATCGGCTCCGAAGCCAATTGGGTTGGAGCCGAAACAAATTTTTGAAAGACTGGGGACTGGAACAGTCTTTGGAGCACCCTGTCTATGTCCGAATCTGACATCCTCGATGACCTGGAGGAGACCGAATGGGTTCGAGTAGGTCTCTCCAACTGCTCCAAGGGACTAGGGGACTGGCTCCGAGGCGACTCGATAACTATCGGCGCCGAAGGAATGCACAAGCCAATTTCCATCGGTGCTGAAGAGGACTTCGGCGCCGAGGAGGAAGTGTCTGAGAGGACAACCTTCATCGGCTCCGAGATCAGTGGAGCCGATTAAGGTGACCTGCCTCTCGATGCCCCAGCCATCGGCTCCGAACCCAGAGGAGTCGAGACTGGAGGCATCGAGGCAGACCGTTCCGCCCTCGGCTCCGAAGTCCGTGGAGCCGAAGGAGAAGCCTGCCTATGTCTTTTGGCAGTCGGGTCCGACGGACTGGTGAGCCGGCGCCCTTTCTTTAGCAGGAGAAGGAGAGGACGCTAAAGCTTCTTCAAAGGAGGGTTTTATAAGGCCTTTCAAAATAAGTTTATTTTTTCTCTCTTGGAGGACCCTCGAGGAAAACGCGTGACACACGCTGCAGGACTCCTGCAAATGTTTGGCGCCCAAACAATATACACAGAGAGAGTGGTCATCTGTGATCGACATTTTAAAACTGCACTTAGTGCACTTCTTAAAGCCCGAAGGCCTAGGAGCCTGAGACATTATAGCAACAAATTCAGAAACTCTATACAGAAAGACACACTATTCTGTTTTTTTTTTTTTTTTTTTTTAAAAGACTGTCACTACAATGATTAACTAACGGTTGTCGATTAAGAAGACAATCCGACAACTACAGAAACAATAACTAAAGGGGATCCTAAAAAAACCCTTAAGGATTTGACAAGAAATTGACTGACAGGGAAAGGCCCTTCAGTTCAAGGGGGCCTCTAGTCAGAACAAACACACAATCACACACAAAATTCTCCACAAAAATACCAATCACACACAAAAAGTACGGAGTAGCTGTTAAAACAGCTTTTTGTTATAGCAATAGGAAATTCCTGACAGAAAAAGTTAGTGAAAAACACTACTTAGCTCATCCAGCTCGAGACCACGTCTTTGCTAGTTAGCGGCAAACGAGATCTGGGGGACTGGTAGTGGTGCATCCTGGGATATAGTAAGCTCAGCCAATAAGAGACTTCGCTCTTTGGCATAAGCGTGCCGAGTCGGAGCCGAGGGATCGGCTCCAAACCCATCAGTCAGAATGTAGGCGAGATAGGATCACATAACATCATACTGGATCTGATACTCACAAATATGGGAGAGTGCTGTACACTACCTAGTGTAATGTCTTCTCTGGTAAGATCAGACCACAAAATGGTCTCCTTTCAAATAAAAATAAATCTTGGAACCTCAGCTAACCCTGGAATGTTCGAGAACTACTCAAAGGCTAACTTCCTCCTAATATGTGATAATCTAGCAAAATTTCAAGCCCCTAAAAACCCTGAGAATACTGCTGCCTACATGGAACAGTTCAAATAAACCCTATACAAGCATGTTAATAGCTACACAGAGGCAGCTCTACCCACTAGAAGGAAGAACAAAACTAACTCAAAAAAAAAAAAACAACCCTGATGGAATCACAGCATCAATAGGCTGTATAAAAGAAGAAAGAACATCATGGACAAAATTAGGAGGCATAGCACCCATCAGGATAAAAAAGCACTCTCATCAAACTAAACAAACAAGTCAGAGGGCAAGTAAAGTCTACCAAAGCCAAATATGAGGTACATTTGGCTTCCCAAGCCAAGGACAACCAGAAGGCATTCTTTAGCTATGTACGTAACTTCAAAGGCAATCAGCAATTGTATGCAGAGCTCATTGTTAATGGAGTCACCTGTACTGAGTCAGAAAATATAGCAAACCTACTAGCCAACAAATTCAGGTCCAACTTTACCCCTCGATCCCACTCAACTACCCCTCAGGAAATACCATGAAATATAACTTTCCCTACTATCACCAGGGAACAGGTCCTATATGCTCTCTCTAAGGCCAAGGACACTGCATTAATGGGCCCAGACAATATCACAAGATGCCATCTAAATAGCATGAAACATGATCTATCAGTTCATCTGGAATTGCTATTCAACTGTAGCCTTAAATAGACTTCATGCCTCATGAATGGAGAACAACTACAATCATCCCTCTGCACAAAGATGGACCATCTACAGACCCAGGAAACTACAAACCCATACGTCTCACTAGTCCCATATGCAAAACCATGGAACAAATTATCATGGAAGTGATCCATAATGACATAGGAAATCTCCAGACACTGGATCCAACCCAAATGTGGTTTCATCAAGGGCAGATCATGCCTATTCAATCTGGTAGATTTCTTTGAGAAGGTCACCAATGCAATGGATGAGGACAGAGCAGTTCACACTGCCTACCTTGACCTGGCCAAGGCATATGACAAAATACTCCACTTGAGCATTGTTGACAAACACTAGATATAAACCCCAACGTCCCACAGTGGATAGCCAGATGTCTCACAGAGATGACTCGGGAAGTTAGAATTGTGGAGTCCACCTCTACAAAGAGGCCAGTCATAAGCAGAGTCCCTGTGGGATCAGTCCTGGGACCACTCCTTGCCTCTGCCTCTGGCTGAGTAAATTTGCAGATGATTGCAAATTAGGTGTGGTCATAAAATCCCCCATTGACACAAATGTTCTCCAGGAACGGCTGACACAGACAACTGGTGTCTGAGGCATGGACTAAAACTAAATGCCAAAAAATGCATAATAGTATCCTTTGGGAAGTCATCCACCCATGGTAACTATCATATTGACAACACACCCCTAAGAGTTGACCCAGTAGTCAGGGACTTGGAGCATCACTTGTCTGCAATAGTAAGGAAACCGTTCTATGTTGTGCAACTTATAAACAAAGGTATGGTATCTAGATCCAAGGAAGTCATTTTTCCATTGTATTCAGCATTAATTAGACCTGTCATTGAGTACAATGCCCCACCCCACCCCCGATATGTAACTAACCAGGCTCATCCAACAACTGGAATGTCCACAGAGTTTCATCACTAAAAGAATACAAGAAGTAAGTAATATGTCTTGTACAGACTGCCTCAAGGCCCTATCCTTGTATTCTGTCTCCTGCAGGCTGTTGAGGGGAGATCTATGCCTGACATATAAAGCATTGTCAAACTGTACCTTGATGGACCTCTAGCATATCCATAAAATAAACACCACCAGAATTACCCATTCTAAAGACTTAAATCTTGCCTGTGATATAATAGGACCTGCTGGAAAGACAGGCATGTATAACAAAGACTACCCCTTCTCTAGAACAGGCTCCCCCCTCCATGAGAAGCAGAGTTCCTCCCTAACCCAAGTCAACTGTAACTTGGACGATTGGATGGGGAACAGGAAATTCTTCTCTGGTTTGGAAATTATGTTTCTAATGGATGCAGGTAGTCTGTAATTCGTTCATCTACCGGGCCCATGCTTGTAAATGTTTCATCTCCCAAGCCCTTGCTTACACCTATTTAAGGTACCAGAACTTGTCAGAGTTTGGGATGCCTAAGCTTAATAAGGCCCTTGTAGTCATTAGCCTAGTAAACATCTGTGAACATATGAAAGCACACTATGTGCTGAGGGGTAAAGTCTTCAAAAGCTATTTAGATATTTGATTCTTGGTTATTTTCATCCCTTGTCTGCCAACAGTTAAGCATCCCCACAGTATGACATTGCTATTCACTCCTCTGCTCTAGGGATTTCACCCAGAGCCAAGTCAAAGCTATCCATAGGGGAGGGGTCATCATTCAGGCAGCAATGTGGGTACTTTTTTCCCTCTCATTGTCATCCCAGTAATGACAGCATTTTTTAAATGCCTAACTCCTTCCCTGAGGGGAAGCAAGTGAATTGCATCACATCAGTGGCCCACAATGCCATTCCCTTCTGAATGCACTCTTCCAGAAATTTATTATGAAAGCCACCAACCACTATGACTTGGTGAGCTTAAAGCTCATCACCAGGCCTCCTCCTGCATCTCTCACCCTTACTTAAAGGAATAATGGCAATATGTATGTGTGGCCAGCTCAGCCCCTACTTCCACCCCCAAAGGATGGGTCCACCCATTCTCCCTGACAGTGCAGTCAGGTGAACACTGGTCTTATGGTGCTAGTTAATGGGAGTACAGAAATTAATGAAGGGAGTGTTGGTATTGTGATGTGGATGGAAGCCATGTTTGATAAGAAAAAGCAGATTATGTTCCAGCATAGATTTTAGTAGTTGGTGATGGATGTATTTCTCTAGGATTTTGGGAGAGAATATCAATGAGTTGGACGTTGGTGAAGTCTGTAAAGTGTCCACCTTACGTGAAGTGGCAAAATGTAGAATTTCTTCCAGAGCAGAAGGACACGGCTCTCTTTGATGGTGTGAATGATTAGAATGTTTACTGCATAGGCTACTGCATCTGCTGCTATTTTAATATAATCGGGAAGAAAGTCATCTGGGGCAAGAGTGGAATGTTTAAATTTGAGGAGAAGTTTTTTTTGAAGAAGGAGGTTTGTATAGGTTTCAGCTATAATATATTTGTTTGTTGAACAGACTCTTGTATAGGTATAGAAGTAGTAGTTGTGTCTTTTAAGAGTGAGAACTGTTTGAAGAAAGTATTGCATTGGCTAGTTATACTTTCTGTGAAGTTGGTTGCTGTGGGAGTTAATAGGGTTGTATATCCATGGTCGATGAGCTTGTTTACTGATAACCAGAAACGTTTAGGATTAGTATGACTTCTGTTTTGTTGACTGGTGTAGTAAGATCTTTCATCTGATTTGAAGTTATTTTGACCTGAATTTTAAGTTGTCTGTAAATCTAGAGACTGGAGTAATTTTTGTTTCATTTCCAGTAACTCCAGGCTTTTTATCTATTTGTCATTAGTGGCTGGGCTAAATTTAACTCTCTTACTTCTAACAAGGTCATAGGTTCATAGGTTCATAGGTTCATAGGTTGATACTAGGCTATCTGCCCTAGGGCATTTATAAGCCTAGCCAGAAGGTGCAGTAAGATCTTTCATCTGATTTGAAGTTATTTTGACCTCAATTTTAAGTTGTCATGGTTGTTGATTACATTTAGGGAGGTGCTACTGAAGAAGGATACAACTTCAGCAAGTGAAAGTTGTTTTAGTGGTTGCCAACTGATGTTTTAAAATACTCTAGTTATCTTTATCAAAATTGTTTGTGTTGAGAGCTTGATTAATGTGGTGTGTTTTTGGGGTGGATGGAAAATCCCTTACAATAAAAGTTGGGTAGGTGGTCAATTAAATTGTCTGGCAGGGAGCCAATGGAAGTAATTTTTTCTGCAAACTTTGTGAGGACTCATTCCAGGCTGCTTTGTCTGTTGCTTTTTTGTATCTTGTTGGGTTATCTATAAGTTGAATAAATCCACATAGTTAATGTTTTTGTTGGAGGATATATTTTTTACTGTTAGACAATTAATATTAAAATCCCCAGTTATGATGGTTTCTTGACAGGTAGATGAAAAAAAAAAACATGAAAGGAGTTCTTCAATTATGTCAAGTGTTATTTCTGGGGATATGTACTCCGACAATAGTTATGATTTTATAGTTATTTAATTTCAGAATAGCCAACAGTATTTCAGCCATTCTTATAGCGGGGGGGGGGGGTTATTTGGAGGAAGTGAGGGGTTTTGTGTTTGTTTATACATAATGGCAACCCCGCTTGCTTTTTCTTCTTTTTTTCTATCTAGTCCAATGATATTATAGCCTGGAGGGAATCACTTCTTCATTATGAATGTTTTGATTTCTCCATGTTTCTGTGGCTATATGTCAGGTAGGTGGGGGATTCGGAAAGAGAGAAAAGAAATATCTCATAGATTTAAGTAATAGTAAGATTATTTGTGTATAAATTTGATGTGAGCAATAAATCTAGGGAATATTTAACAAAAGTACAACTTTGTCCTGGGAGATTGTTAGACTTATTAAAAGCATAACGCTGCCTCTTCTTGGTAAAAGAACATGAGTTATAGGGTACTTGCTACAGTAAAAATACCTGTTACAGCAGTTAATATTCTTTTCTTGGGAGCAGTACATACCAGATGCCTGATAACATCACTAGAAGGCTGCTGATTTAGCAATATGTTCCCTTAGTTGGAGGCCAGCCCATTATAGTATTGTTTTTATTTTTTTTTTCCCCTGGATTAGAACAGTGTCAGCAGAAATTAGTTGCTGAGGGAATTGCTTTAACCAGGGAAGTGTTGATCTGTGAAAAAATAATATGCTAATGTGTTAACATAGCTTAAATTATAGTGATACAAGGTCTGGTGGGGGTATCTTCCAGCAGTTTCACTCTATAGTACAGTCCAATTTCTGCAAAAGTGAGAAGTAGTATCTGCAGTTCTAAAATATTTCAGCAGTTACATTTCAAACATGGGTGCTGACTTGCACCAGCATAACTGAAGTTATTGTCCTTTTATTGCTTTTAGAAATACAAGTGAAATTCAACTGTTGAAGCTCTTTTGGCAGGGAGAATTTCCTAAACAATTTTTGCATCATGAATCTTCTAGGCAACTATGTGTTTATCACACTGTGAGAGAGAGAAAAAATACAACAATTAGGATTGTTGAGTTGTTGAAATGGGTATATAATGCTGCTGAACAGCAGAACATGAAAGAACAGTATTTTAAGCAGTGTTAGGCCAACATATGTTCATAGGAAGTTACTAGGCTAGGGGCCCTAGACCCCTTATAAGTCTAGCCATGTTAATCTTGGGTTGCCCCAATTGTCCTTGGTTAGATGGACATACTTTACAGATCAACACTGACTACTCCTGTCCACGAGGGCCACACCTGGGGTGAATTTGTGGTTACCCATCCATTTGTCCAGGTTGTGCTTCAATAGGGTCATTGAGAAGCTCTGAATTAGAAGTTTTTCCAGAGCAGTGGCAACCTCTGGGAGATACACCTGTCTCTCCAGTATTTATTTATTTATTTATTTTACATTTGTTTACCGGGATAGTCCGACTGGATACATGTCCATTTTCAGCGGAGGCCTGGGGAGAAAAGCTTCACATAGTCAAACATACAAAAGGTTACACAAGAAGTTAGAAAACAATTAGAATACATATAAAAAAGTGGTAATATACCTTATGTACATTGGTTTAGAAGTGTTCCCTAATAGGGACTCACAGTTCTCATTGACAGACATACAAAGGTTACACAAGAAGTTAGAAAACAATTAGAATATATAAAAACAAAGTGGTAATATATCTTATGTACATTGGTTTGGTAATGTTCCCTAGTATGGACTCACAGTTCTCATGGACAGACACAATTACAAGAAAGATTGTAACTCACAGTTAGTCCCTAGTAGGGACTCACAGTTCTCATGGACAGATGCAATTACAAGTAAGATTGGATACATAGATAGTGATATAGTTAGATGTTGTGATTATTACTGATTATACATTACTGATTATACTATTTTATAACTTAATCCGGGTTGGTACATGGGCATACCAGTTAAATTTGAGATACTGTTTGAGGTTTTTTTTTTTTTTTTTTTTTTTTTTTTTTTTGAGGAGACTTTTGGAGGATTGTAGGGTTATATAGTTTGGCAAGGCATTCCAGGTTTTGCCAACAAAGTTGGTGAACAGGGATTCACCAGCTGAGTTATTAGCTTTGTGGGTTTGGACCAGTAATTTGTCGGCTGACCGTAGGGATCTCAGGTTGCTATATGGCTTAATAATATTTATAAGAGAGGGGGTATCTTTAGGGTGGTACAGAACTTTGTGTGCTATTAGGAGTTGATTGAATTAAGCCGAGCAGTTCTAGCCATTCTAGTTGTTTCAGATTCTGGCAGTGATGGGTTCTATAGCTGAAGCCAGTGGCGAATCTGGCAACATGGTTGTAGGTATGGGACAGCTTACTTAGTTCGGTTTTATTGAGGTTTGAGAGTACAGGTGAGGCATATAAAAGAGTAGAGAGTAGGTGGATCGGGCAATTTCAGTCCTAGCCAGTGGGGTTAAGAGTGTCTTGTTTCTATACAGTGATCCAAGCTTCTTATTGATGGACTCTACGGTTTTGTTGACCTGTAGGTCAAATTTGAGATTATTGTCTATGATAACCCCTTGAAGTTTAGTGTGTTGATCTGGGGAAATAGTGGTGCCATTGTTAGACATGACAGAGAATGAAAGTGTGGCAGATCTACTAGTGGGGGTGAAGAGTAGAAGTTTAGTTTTATTGGGGTTCAGTAGTAGGCGTTGGTTGGCGAGCCAGTTCCCAGTAGTATTAAATGTATTTTGGGTTAAGATTTGTAGTTCGGATGGGGAGGTGGCTGAACAGATGAGAGTGGAATCATCTGCATATTGAATACAGACAGCTTTAGGGATAGCAGTGTGAAGATTATTGATAAAAATAGAGAAGAGTAGTGGGCCTAGTATGGATCTTTGAGGGACATCAAGTGTGAGAGGTAGCTGACTGGAGAGTTTGCCCTGCCATAGTACCGCCTGTTGTCTACCAGTTAGGTAGGACTGGAACTACTGGATAGTGTGCGTGTTGAGGGAAATGGATATTAGAGAAAGAATGAGAGGTTCATGGTTAACCATGTCAAAGGCTTTTGATAGGTCAAGGAAGAGGGCGGAGGTTAGCCTATTGTCATTTCTGTTATTGTTTTTGGCATTAGTAAAGGAAAGGAAGGCTGAGGTGGTGCTGTGGTATGGTCTGAAGCCATGCTGGGAGTTGGATAGTAAGTTATTCTGTGTAAGGTATTGCATCAGTTACTTGTGTACACATTTCTCCATTATTTTGGCTAGTGGGGAAAGAATGCCAATGGGTCTATAGTTGGACATGTCTATTGAGCTACCAAAGTAGTGTTCTGTTAATGTCACTAGCAAGGTTGAGATCCCTACAGCAAGTGACTCTAGTGCCATTTTATTTGTGGATGTGCAGCATTTCCATCAGGTTAGGGTCAGAGACTGGCCTGTAGGCAAGGCACAAGTTGCCTCTCAATAGCCTACATGATATACAGTATACTGACAGGGCTTTCAGTCTATCCAAGTAGGTCATGGTTTGGAGGCCCTGTATCTTCTTAGTGAGAAACCTCTGTGGTCTCTCCAGTTGCTACAGGTGACTGATGAGATAAATGCAGAAAGGAGCATTGTATTCTGTTAATGGTCTGATTAGGGTCAAGTAAAGTGGAGTTATAACATCCTTAGAAACTGATGTGATGCCTTCACTTATGAGATGCACAATGTAGAAGGCGTTCTTTACCACCATAGAAACCTGGGGGTTAAAGTTCAGATCGCTGTTGACCTGTGTTCCTAGATCTCACACCACTGAGTTTGAACATAGAGGGGGTGCTGTCAATACTGTAATAAGTGGGAAATTCTGCTTTGCCAAATGTGATAATAGTGCACTTTTTTGCGTTTAGTTTTAGATTGTGACTTTGGCACCAGTCTTTTGTTTGTGTTAGCCCCTCTATTAATATGTTATCATCACTGGGGGACTCAATGATTGAATCTAGTTTACAATGATCAGCGAACTTAGTAAGCCAAAGGCTTTAGCCTGGACTTCCAAGAAATAGATTTCAAATAGTAAAGAGCCCATGACAGATCATTGCGGTACACCACTGGTGACAGGTCTACTGGTATAGATGGAGTCACCAACTCTGACAGTATGTGCTCTGTTGATGAGCCAATTAACTACCCATCTAGTGATGTAAGGGTTAACACCTAGCTGGGAAAGTTTTTCAGTGATACCCGAGTAGGGGATTGTGTCAAAGGATTTGGCCAGATAAGTAGCATGCACTGACTTACCTTCCTCCAGGGCTTTAGAGACTATCTTGAAGAAGTCTACCAGGTTCAATAAGCACTATCTACCCTTAACAAAGCCAGACTGCATAGGGTCTTGAGTATGAAGGTTGCCTACATCCTTGTTGATAAGGTCCATGATGATCCTTTCCATGGCCTTGCAGATGAGGCTGGTTAGGCTTATGAATCTATTGTTCCCCGGGTCAGTTGATGCCCCCCCTTTACGCAAGGTGATGACTGTTGCTGTTCTTCATTCTGCTGGTACAAAGCCAGTTCTCAGGCTATGGTTAAAAAGAACGGCAAGTGGGTCAGCTAGATCCTGTTTTAGATTGTTAGTAAGCAACCTAGACCTATCAGTTCCCACTGAGGCCATGTGTTTGGCCTTGGATAGTGCAGATATGACTTGTAGAGATACTAGGCAGAGAGCTGGTGTCAGGTATGATAGGGGGGTGAAGTTTGCACCAAATCTGTCAGCTGGCAGCTTGGAAATTTCCTCCAATATATTGTGAGTGGTACCATCTACTACTAATTCTGTCCATAGCTATACACTCTCTTTTAGATTTTGGATGCAATTAAGGAATGTCTTATGATTGTCCTTGGCTAGGGATGCTATTTTATCTTCATAATTAGCTTTACAGAACTTTACAAGACTTCTGACTTGCTTGTTCAATCTAAGTTGGGAATTCTTCCCCTGCAGAGGCAGTTGTCTCTTGTTCTTGGACATCATTTTCTTCCTTTTGTTATACAATCTTTTTATACTAGATGTATTGCAAGTTTGGAATTACTGAGCTGGATGTATGCAGATTTTAGAACAGAACACCTATTTAAGACACTTCACACTTTCTGCTCCCCAAAATACAGTCTGTAGTGAGTTTGAAATTTAAGCAATTTAGAATCAACAGGTTGAATGTTAATAAATGCAACATGGTACTTAACGTATTATCGCAACCAGATTTTTGCGCTAATGCTGGTTGCTCCTGTTTAGGTCAAATAGTAGCACTGCAGTGTTATGAAGGTTAGAGACATGTGTTCTGTAATGTTTTTGCACTTTTAGGAAGGTTTATAATTGAAAGAGCTCATAAGATAAGGTTCAAAAACAGGTTTCCCCTTTTACCGCCAGCATCTCCTGTCAGTTAAGCGAGTCCTATTCTACTGCGAACATGTTCCTTCCACATGCTGTAGTCGGTGAAGTAGGAAATCTCTGTTTTCAAACCTGTATTATTTATCAGCCGTTTCAATGATGAAGCTACCTAAGTCCACCAAACCTGTTTCTAACCTTCATAATACTGTCATACATGATCCAAAAAAAAAAAAACAAAAAGGTAAAGCCGAAGAAGTAGTAGTCCTTCACCAAAAGGAACTGCAGTACAAAGTAATCCATTCCACAGATCGTGCACTAACTCCTGCATTCCTTTCAGCCCAACACATGTACACACACGCAACCACTGCAATCGCTGAATTCAATGCTGGACATCTTTAAAGGACGCTACCCACACACCTCAAAATTATGTCTTACTAGTTTTTTTAAAACCCCTACCGATATCCCCAACAGACCTTCTGCCAGTCTACCCTTCGATATCACACTTCAGTGAGGCCATTTCAGTAAAAGTGAAGAAAGTAAAAGAGGTCACAAAATCTGGTTGCGATAATACATAAGTACCATTAACACACACTAGGCCATGACCCCTCGATTCACAAGCAGCACTGTCTCAGATTAATAAATAACTGCACTATCCAGGAACGGTGCTGTTCATAAAGAATAAAACCAGATAAACCAATTAAAATCTATAGCAGAAGCCAATAGAAACATGCCAATACACTTTTATTTTTTTTTTATTTAATATTTGTTGACCAGGAATGTCCGACTAGGTTCCACAGAGCCTGTTTTCAGCAGAGGCCCGGGGAGAAATGCTCCAGATGCTCCACTTGCTAGAGATTAATGGCAGAAAGAAGACAAATAACCAGACAATAACACAGCAGAAGCTATTTTACAATCATTTATACTGCAAGTTGATCTAGAATGCATTAACAAATAGGTTCTGTTAAGAAATTCTACAAAAAATTGCAGTTTAACTTCCTGTAGAGGTTTGCAGTTGGAAGAATTTGGAGTTACTAGGGTTATTGAGAGGCACAGTAGTTTTAAAACTGGAGACACAAATAACTATACTAGCTGGAGACCAACAGAGCTAAGTGAAGGTGCAGTCAGGTAATTCAATAAAAGAGATTATTCCTCCTCAGATGGTTTTCCACCAAAATCAGACCACTGAGGTAGAATGTGTAGAGACAGAAAGATTTCTTCAGTTTTACCCAGACTGCTTGAGTTGAGTTAAAGCCGTTAATTTTTTTGGAGCAGTATGTACCAGATGCCTGCTAACTTCACTAGAATTGGCTGCTGAATTAATAATATTTTCCTTAATTGGAGGCCAGCCCCCGTTACATTATTTTTTCCTAGGTTAGAAGAGTCTCAGCAGAAGGTAGTTGCTGTTGGAATTGCTCTGTGAAAATAAAATATGCTTAATGTCTTAAATAAGCTTAAATTATAACAATATAATGACTGGAGGAAGGGGGGGTCCAGCAGTTTCACTCTACAATACAAGACACTCTGTTCCTAAAAAATTACTGTTACTTCATGTCAGGTTTTACTAACATTGATTTGCAGAGATCATGAAGTTTGAAAGTTTACTTTTTAGCTAGATAATTCTGCCAAACTGAAATCTAAACCAATGCACAGAAGATTAATAACACATTATACAGAGGCAAAACAGTTACTATGTAAAGCTAATTGGAGTGATGCATTCAGTTGAAAAACTGCAGAAGGAATGTGGAAAGTTTTGAAAGAGAAATTGATTGTAAAAAAAAATGTTTAACATCAGGATCTAGGCAGACAACATTGGGAGGATATATTTCCATAAGAACAAGATACTTGATTGAGGTGGGAGACTCAAAATATAAGAAATGGAAAAGAGGTTGAACTACAACTTTGAAAAATGAAATAAACAAGCTGGATAAAAAAAATAAACATGGTGTGATACAAGGTCAAGAAAAATTTGAAGAAAATGTATATAAACATATTGAGCATAACAGGAAACCATTTTATAGATACATAAGATGTGGAAGGAGTGAAGACATAAAAGAGTGATAAACTATGTGTAGATTCCAAAATTTTTTCTCAGACACACCAGATTATAGATATATTTACAAAATCTTATGCAGAACAGTTTGGCTCCACAAAGCACAGGGAGGGGATGGAATTAATAATAATGACCTGAGAACATTTCAGCAAGAACTTACAGTACCATTAAGACATGCACTTATTAAACCTGACTTTAAGGGAAAGGGGAATGGGACAAACCCAGAATCATACAGACTCTTAAGTCTTCTTTCATGTTGTGGAAAAACAATGGCGAATGTAATATTGGATAAGTTACTGTCAGAACTGGAAAGGTTGGGACTTGCAACGATGTATCAGTATGCATATATTGAATACCTATTACCACCTGCAACATGATGCTCTATAACAATATAATAACAGCTATGAATGAAATTGTGCTGTGATGTAATTTATATAGATTTAACTTCAGTATTTGATAGGATCATACACAAAGCATTGATCAATAAATTAGAACAACTAGGTATTGATATATACTTGATAAGATGGATAGCTGCATAGCTTACAAATAGGACATGGCAAGTATCATACAGCAACTGGACAGGTGAAATTGTTGGTTACAGTCAGAATGTCCCACAGGGCTCTGTCCCAGGCCCAAATTTGTTTAGATCGCATCTTTCAGGCCTATCTTTTTCGTATGAAGTGTTCCACAGTCTGTATGCAGATTACTTTAAATTGTGTAAATTGATTACATGTGTTACAGATAGGGCATGTCTGCAAACAAACTTGACTAAATTGACCATTTATGCACAGGAGAATAATATGCTGATAAATGTATCAAAAATTAAGTATATGAGATTTGGGAGACATAAACTGAAAGATTTATATTTAATACAGCACACAGCAATTGAAACTGTAGATCCATTTAGGGACCTAGGTATAGGGGTAGATCCAGCTTTGAG
>NC_056730.1:159278607-159408607 GCF_019279795.1 Protopterus annectens | reverse complement strand
CGTAATATGGTTAACCAGAGCCAGCCAGCATAATGCCAAGTTGCAAAGATGGAGCCTGGGGTTGCAAGCATATGATATGTCAGTGCAGCACCGCAGTGGGATTAGCAATGCCAATGCAGATGGGCTCTCAGGACAGGGAATGGGGTGAGGTACACCCAGAAAGAACTAACCCTCTCAAATGGCGCTTATCAAGAGTCACTTGAAAAACTAGCTTGAGTTCTCCAGAGGAGGAGATGTGAAGATTGGGGAAGATGGGCGAAGGCTGCCAGTCTAGTCAAATAGAATTTGATACATAAGTCTATCATTTGTATATATAAATGTAAAATACAGGCTTGTGTTCTTAAATGAAAGAAAACACTGGAAAATGTGAACTTCAAGATTGTAGCAACATTGTCATCTGCTGTAAGGAAAACTAAGCGAAGCATTGCAAATGTTCTTTGAAATAAAATTATCTAAATAGTGGTGCCGAAGCGGCTGGCTGAACACATTCTTTCTATTGTCTTAACTTAAGGAATAATTGCTAGAGTGTACATGTGAAATGTCTTTTATTGCTGCAGTTTCCTGAGCAGGTGTTAGATTGCAAAATAGTGCAGTTTGTTTGCCTGGAAACGCCAGACTAAGTGTCAAAATGATGTAATCTGGGAAGGCCTAGCAAAGATGTTAGTGAGTTTAAAAACTATTGTTCAGAGAGAGACTGTGAGCATTTTGATCTTGATATCCCATTTATCAGCACTCTGCCTGTTGTCTTATGTAAGTAGTGTCTTAGAAGTATGTTTTCTTGTAGTAATAGCTAGGAACTTAGAAGAATGTTAGACAAGTGTTTTTCTGTTATATCAGAACAAGTGTTTTTCTGTTATACCAGAACTTTCCTACTGTATTGTTTTAAGTTTCTGTGTGATCTCTGAACTCTTAGATATCACTGTGGTGTAGCGGAATTGTCTTGCGTTTTAATTATTTATTATTAAATATGTTTTAAAACCTTTACCTGTGGCTGTTTGTGTAGAGATAAGTAATCTCTAGAGTACATTGCATATTTATAGAATTTATTGTAATAAGCCTTAGACTGAATAGTCACATTACCAATTGGATAATAATATTTCACAGTAATAATTGGACACCCTTTTAAGGGCCTTTGGTAGCTGATAAGTATTAGCTGGTGGTGGCATAAATTACTACCGTATAGTCTGGGTAAAGGGGCACAGCTGGAGAATCTGTGTCAGCCTTTCCCAGGAGTGTATGTGAAGTTGTATAAATACTTATCTCAAAGTGTATGTGGTGTGTCAGCTACCTAGGCAGGGACACGAAGCACTGGTGGGACAGAGAGAGTACTGGAGGTTAGCTTGCCAGCTATGCTAAGATCTGGACCCTATAGCTGTGAGAGTGGGGAGTCTTATTGGGGACCTGGAGAGCAAGGGAGCAACCAGCCCCAGACTGACTGTGATCTCTGTGTGCACTTAAGGGAAATTGTACTTTACTGTGTGTATTGGTTAAACTTTCCTCTTATATGATGGTGTTAGGGGTGAGGATTGAAGCTCCTTGATTGCTGGGCCAGGGCAGGGTCGTCATAAGTATATGTAGCTGTAGACCAAAGATAGAAGCAATTAGCTCATTTTAATTTTCAACAATTTAACATAACTCACAAAAAGAAGCTATATACAAGTGTATAGATATTTGTATACATTAAATGACAATGAATAATTTTAAGTTTCTCCTGTACAGTATTACTTTCTACGCTAACACATATTTCTATTTCCACATTTTTGTAATAATGAGTTTACGTTTGTCCACCATTTCAAATCTGTAATTACATTTTAGAGTTTAACTTTATACCTTTCATTTCCTTCTGGCCTACAACAACGGCTAAGACTAGAAGATCTTTTCTCCCTAATCTTTTATGAATATTTTTCCTTACAAATACTGAAAAGATCTATAACAATGAATATCATGATTTTTAGTATATCTGGGAACTGAAGCAGTAATTAAATCAAGGACCTTGCTATTACACAATTATCTAACCATAAAGCTTTACAAAATATTTGCATATTCACCAAAAATATATTTAATTGCTCACAGCCAAACAGGCAAACAGTTCTGTCTGCTTCTCCCTATTGGCAGATTATACTGTCATCTGCTATAGACAGCTCAGCGTTGAAATATGTGCCAAAGTACTGGACAAGGTTCTGCCCAGCAAACACAAAACCTTCAATAAATCCATGTAATTATAAACTTCATGTGAGCCAGGACAATCTAATGCATATGCTTCGCATACATAAACCACTACAATTTAGCAGAATTTCACAAAGAGTATATATGTCTGTGAACTCATTTTCTATTTTTCATGTTTCACAGTCTGATGTTTCTATCCTCTGTTGTCGTACAAAGCAATTTTTATCTAAACAAACATACATTGTCTATTTCTGTAAGAAAAATCAGAAGTTTGCATTAAATATATTTGCCTGTTTATAATCACTATTCTGTAATAAATGTTTCTCAGTTGTTTCCTCTGCAAGCCTTCTGGCCTGGGTCAATGATAAGAAATGGCCATTTGCCCAGATGCCTTTAGTTAACAAATATAAAAAATGAACATGCACAGGAATCTGTCTGATTCCAACCTTAACACCACGAGTGGTATTGAGGAAAAAATGAAAAACAGAGAATTTAGTGGTCTTAAAACTTTGTCGATGAGCTCAGTCACAATAATTTCCAAAAATCATGAAACCCAGGTAGTGTTCCAAAGCAACACGCCTTTATTCTTCACAGACAAGCAATCCTCAGTAATAAAAAAAATCAGAAAAATCACCTAATAGATCTTGCTATTACACACTGCGTACAATTGTTTTATGACTAAAACAAAAAACATAATAAAGTAGATGTCACTCTTTACATTTCTAAATCACCACACTCAGATTTGAGTGCCCATTTTAATCCTTTCCAGATTCAAATTTGCACAATATTTTATTCTGAATTTATGGTTGTTTAACTCAGCATATCAAACAAACTAAATGCAGGGGGGGGGGCTATAACTGCCATTGCTGCAAAACAGCAGCCCTGGAATTAAAAGTCTCAGTAATAATTTAAAGGAATTTCTCCCAAAGTGTCACTGTAACACTGCTTAGTTATGGTAATCACAGCTAGTTAAGATAAAATAGTTGAAGAGAAGTAGAATAAACCACTTTAACTTCCTGACAAGGCTTACCACCAATCATAGTGGGGGGGGGGAGGTTTAGGGAATTATTACTTTTTTTAGAGGATGTTGTTGTCTTTCAGCTTTTCTCGGTTAGGGGTCGCCACAGTGAAACTCCGGTCCGCTAATGATTGGCAGTAGATTTTTCATGAACGCCGAGGTGCCAGCCCAACATTCAACCTTCAACTAAGGCACGCCCATTTACACATGTCTTTTGAACGCCCACCCAACCACGGGGAGGACATGCAGACTCCACACAGAAGGCACTACAGTAATCCTCCCCCCAAGGAATGTCAGAAAGTTTGGCAACAAAAAGAACACAAGACACAGAATGGTTCATAGGTTTATAGATTAGTACTAGGCTAACTGCCCTTGTTGGCCATTTTAAGCATAGCCAATTACCCTATGTGAGAATCAAACCCTACACCTTGTGTCTCCAAGGTAAACACCTTAACCATTATGCCATCCACCTGCCCGTGGAAAATGAAAGACAATGTATGAGAAAGGAAGACTTTGTTGGCACCAATTCTAGACAAGGACATACAACTACCAAAGGGGGAGGAGCCAAGCACAACAGCAATAGCTGGAAAAGGTTTAAGTCCTACTTTTTAACCTAATTGCCAAAACCTTTCAAATGAACATTTGGCTGTTTTAAGCAAAGGGCTGAATTTGTTACTCTCTACTTAAGCTACAGCTGAGGACACTTTGTTAGAGTTACATGTATATTGCAGGAACTTAAACTGTTGATATCTTTATACAGATTTACCAGGCAAGAAAAATAACATTATTTATAAGAAAAACACATATATGCTCTACCTCTTATTGACACGTTATCCATGTTTATTAATATGTGTGATCTTATCCGAAGAAAATATTACAGAATAAACTAGAAAAAATGCATTTTATAATTTAAGTCATAAAGAACAGTAAGTGTTAGAAGAGCTTAAGAGCTCTTCTAATATAAGGTATATGAATAAATATAAGAAAATAGATGACTGTGAAATATGTGCAAATGGGTACATAGATACTAATGTTTTGAAATATATGACAGTCAAATAGCCCAAATCTGGTGGATTATTTAATATTCCAAAGATCCACAAAGACCTTGGAGCTCCACCTTTTAGACCAAAGTTGGCTGATTCTGGTTTGAAAACAGAATATATATCAATTTATTTGGATAAAATTTAAATCCACTAGCACAGAAAACTAATTCTTTTGTTTAACATTCCATATTTTTACATATGATGAGAAAATATATATTCACAGGAAAAGATATTCGGAATTACATTATTGGCATTGCATCATTATACACGTCTATATCGCAGGATGTGGGACTTGAATATTCAAGAATATACCTAAACATACTTTCTATATCAATATTACTTGTATACATCTTGAGTGTGGGCTATTTAATAATTGTTTTTCTCTTTAATCAAAAATATTACCATTAAAATAAAAGAGTAACTATGGGTGCCACAGTTGCCCTGGATTTTACAAGATATTACCACAAAGGGAAAAAGACTGTCTTTCTAAAATTTTCTTTTAGAAGTATATGTTGTTTTATAAACATTTATTGATATTTTCTTTATTTAAACAAATAATGGAAAAGATATTAATGACTTAGTTGATTTTTTGGATAATAGCACTAACTTTCTCAGGTTTATGGAAGGTGATATAGGTACGCAAGTTAATTTCTTGGACATTTCAGTACATTTGAATACTTCTGATAGTATGTTTACTAGCAAAGTATTTGAGTTCTATAGTTTACATCTCATTAAAATGATGTACAATAAGGCAAGTGGGGAGTACAGAAGAGCCTCCTGCTTAATTAAAAAAAATGATATAAACAAAGAATTTGTTTTGTATTTTTTTTTTTTTGGCTAAATTATTTGTTAATAGAGGATATAATAAAATAGAATTGGATAAAACTACAAAGGATATTGTCAGAAATAGGAATTATCAGCTTGTCTTAAGAACTGGTTTCACAGACAAAGTCGATATTGATAATAAGAACTAAACCAATAGCTTCTGCATCCCCAACTCTGTTTAGAGCTCTGGATTCTAGATCTTTATTTACCAACAAATAAAGGCCATATTCGAGTTGAGAAAGAAGAACTGCTTTGCCAATAACTACTCTGTCTGGTTGAGATAGAAAAGGGGAGACCTTTTTGGCCCAAAAGAGGAGAAAGTTTATTTTTGGATCTCACTTTATCTAAGTGACTGATCAAGCCATGATCCTAGGTATTTGAAGGTGGAGGTTGTCTCTATATACTGGTTGTGTACGTCAAAGATAGTTAAAGAGTTAGGTGCTTGGTGATAAAAAAGTGAATTATAGTTATGGATTATAAAAATATTATAGGTTCATCAACAACAGTTCATTTTTAAATTTAGAACATATGGACAGAACCTACACTGTTAAGGGATATTTTAATTCTAATTCAACAAAAGTGGTTTACATTGCTAAGTATTATTTATGTGAGAGCTTCTATGTGGGTAAAACCACACAGAGGCTCTCACAAACACTATATCACCATTTATATAGCATTAAAAAGCCAATATCTTTAATGCCTTCTCAAAGTATTCAACTGTGTGTACAAATTTTAAAAAAGTCATTCTCTGTTAATGAACAAGCATAGACCACGTTTAGAAAAGCCGATTTGAATGATACCCTGGAAGTTAAAAAATTATGCTGGCTTTCATTACTAAACACAGATAAATTGCTAGGGTTAAATTATGCTATAAATATTCAGGGGAGATTCAGTAAAGCTTACACGATAATTCTTACCGTGCCAACCTCAAAAACTTTTAGATTCCATAAACTCTGCATAGCGGCACGCAATGGTGCTTACTCAGGTGCAAATAAGGAAACTTTAGTGGCTTGCAAATTACAGCATAAGTAGCTGAAATTAGTGCCTATGAAGTAAATCAATGTGGTGGAGTGATTTAACAACCTATAAACCAACTGTGATGATAGACTCCATGTTCATGTTGGCTGTGTATTTCAAAACTTTCCAAATACAGCCACAGAAATGAGTCTACATGGAAACAAGAACATGTAAATTTACATTTGTACAGAACTGCCCTTAACATGTAATACCACACATAATTATGACCTAATTACATGGGGTGGATGCTAAAAAATCAGTGTAACAATCATAATAATGTCATTTTGAGTGACATGATATAAATGCAGCTTTGCTCCCCCTCCCCAAATGAAAAATATACTTGTAAGTAATGCAGGCTGATAAAATGTGTAAATGTCCATGAAGCAGAGTATTGTATTGTAATGTGAGCATATGCAGGATGTAGCTGATGGAGTACAGTATTGCTCTGTTACAGCATTGGGCTCCTGTGCAGTTTCACTGCCTACACGGTTACTAACCATGTAGATTCTGGTCTGTCAGCATGGTGAAGATGTAAATGAGGTCAAAGCTCATTAGAATTGTTGAATCACAAACATGAGTAACCATGTAGGGATGCTCACCTTGTGCAGGCACTTCCACAGTGTTTGTGTTGAATGCATAGTAACAGTGAATGCTGACATCAGGGATGTGTGTCAGGTTATACTTGCAGAGGTGAACATATAGGGTGGTGAAGGGTGAAACTGCATGTAACCACTGCAAAATTCTTAAGTTCTGTGTCATCCTCATTATTTGTTTGCTAACATGTGTGGTCTCTGTCCGGTTTACCCCTTTTTTGTTTTATTTTTGCCATTGTTTTGTTTCAACGATGTGGAGCTTAGCGCAACCACAAGAAACAGGGGAATGAATGGCAGATTTCTCTGTGTTGTTATGTAACTATTCCTGTGGCAGCATATGTATGCATTAGGGCTGGAATATAGATGGCCTTGGATTTGACTTCAGGGTGTGCAACCTTTCCATCACTTTTTCTGTTCCATGTTTGCATGATATCCTGAGATTGGAGGAAATATCAGTTTTGCCTATGCTTCCCTTATTTATGGGAAGGTGCATATAGGTGTGTATAGCTGCACATAGTGCACTAATGAGCAAGTAATAGGTGTGTTTAATAGATGCAAGTTAGAGCATAAACAGGTGAATTACAAATTAATCAACCAATCCAACATGGCGGAACTATTCAACAATGTATAAAGTATCCATGTAGCCTACATTCTGTTTTTTATTTGTCCTTCAATACTACTGCAGTAGAGGCAAGGAAATTTTAACTGACCTAATGCTAGGGGCTGCTGCAGCCATTCTACATCTGCATGTGCTAGAGGCTGAAACCAGTTCTGCTGGTGCTGCTGACAACAGGCCTGGGCCGAGAAGGAGAAGAGTGTTCAGGCCCAGGATAACTTTCCAGGTGCTACATGAGTTGGAGATTGTAAAGCACTACAAGGTGGACAGGGACACATTACAAGAACTCTGTGAGCTCTGCTAGCCTTAACTGAGAACCAGAGCCAACCGAGGGGACCCATCCCAGTGGAAACTAAGATATGTGCAGCCCTTAGAATATTAGCTACTGGTACCTTTCAAAGACCATCTGGGGACATGATGGGTGTGTCACAGGCATCAGCCTCCAGGATCCTTCACCAATTTCTAGATGCTATCCTCATACATGCTAATGAGCACATATTTTTCCCCCATATTTCTGAAGAGAGGGCCAGTGTAATGGAACTATTTTGCCATGAAGTGCACTACCCTGAAGTACTGGGTGCTATAGATTGCACTCATGTACACTCATTAAGGCACCACCTGGTGAGCAGGGAAGAATCTACATTAACCACAAGGGATATCACTCCAGCAACTGCCAAGTCATATGTAATGCCCAGGGAATTATCTTGAATGTGTGTGCTGGCAACCCTGGCAGTTATCATGACTCCCATATCTTGCACACATCACAGCTGTACCAGATGTTTGCTAGGGGGTCATCCCACAAGGCCATTTACTTGGGGGATGCTGGCTATGCCCTGGAACCGTGGCTGATGACACCTATCATAAGTGCACACACACCCATGGAAGAACGCCATAATGAGGCAGACCATCAAACTAGAAACATCATAGTGTGTTTGTGTGGGCTTCTGAAGTCACGGCTCTGGTGCCTAGATATAACTGGTGGAGCCCTGCAGTATAATCCATGCACATGAATACAAATATTCACAGTATGTGCTATGCTCCACAGTCTGATCCTGTGGAAACAACTGCAGCAGGATCAGCAAGGGGAAGGGACACACATCCCCCCAACCAACACCAAGGTCACCACAGCCACAGTCAGAGGAGGATTCATAGGAGGAGCCCCCAGCTGCTGTCCCTGTAGGCAGATGTAGGTGTGCTCACCATGCCCCTGCTTTGGCTAAGACATTCACTGACCACCTAGGGACCTAATACCTTTCTCCTACTCACATACATATGGTAAAATTGATGTCAGGCAATTTACACAACCTTTACCTCCCCATATATTGGCTGTGTACTGCTTACATCAGAGTCTGCCCTGAAATAAAGGTATCAACTGCTGCATTTGCAAGGTAAGTCCTGAACCTAAAGTGTATTTTTTAATATTATGGCATATCCTTGTATTTCCTAACCTGGTACAGTAAGCAAGTAAATAATGGTAGATTTGTTCTGAAAGTAGCTTAACATGTGACACCAGAAACTTACTTTACTTACATTGTTCCATTAGTAATTAGTGGGCCTCAGGTATGAAGGATTCACACAGTCATACCTCTGAAGAATCCTGATGTTCCCTGCACGACCTCTGTTTAGCACCATAACTTTGTACTGATAAACTATTAAAGACAGAAGTTAGAAAGTAGCAATATGCATTACAGTTTCAGACTTGTTTGCATCATAACAGTGACTGAGCTTTGTCCCCCCACCAAAAGAAGAGTATACCCTTGTTCTTGCCATAACAGTAACTCAGCTACGTAACCCACAAAAGAACAGTATATGTGTGTTTGTACCATCCAACCTGGACTGCATTTGTTGGCAAATGCCTATCATATTACTACCAGTTAATATTCTCTCATGTTAAGGCAAATCATTTTCTTTCGGCTGTTACTATTAGGGGTCGCCACAGCGGATCATCTGTTTCCATTTCTTCCTGTCCTCTGCATCTTGCTCTGTCACACCAACCACCTGCATGTCCTCTTTCACCACATCCATAAACCTTACCTTAGGCCTCCTCTTTTCCTGTTACCTGGTAGCTTCATCCTTAGCATCTTTTTCCCAATATACTCAGCATCCCTCCTCAGCACATGTCCAAACCAATGTAATCTTGCCTCTCTGGCTTTGTCTCCAAACCTTCCAACCTGGGCTGACTCTCTAATATACTTATTCCTAATCCTGTCCACCCTCGTCACACCCAGTGCAAATCTTAACATCTTTAACTCTGCCACATCCAGCTCTAACTCCTGCCTTTTTGCCAATGCCACTGTCTCCAATCCATATAACATAGCTGGTCTCACTACCCTCTTGTAGACCTTCCCTTTCACTCTTACTGGTACTCGTCTGTCACAAATCACTCCTGACACTCTTCTCCACCCACTCCATTCTGCCTGTACTCTCTTTCTTCACCTCTCTTCCATGCTCACCATTACTCTGAACTATTGATCCCATGTATTAAAACTCATCCACCTTCGCCACCTCTACTCCTTGCATCCTCACCATTCCTCTATCCTCCCTCTCATTCACACACATGTAGAATGGCTTACACACTGCATGTGTTTGATAACTGATGAATGATCAAGAAACACAGAAATGTAACAGCGCTGTATATTTCTACACATAATTATGACAGGCTGTATGATAGTAACTGTTCTACAATGGATATAAAATGTTTACACACCCCTGTTAAAGTGCCATTTTTATATATAAAAAAATGAGACCACAATAAATCATTTCCAAACTTTTCCCACCTTTAATGTGACCTATAACCTGTACAATTCAATTGATAAACAAACACATCTGTTAGGGCAAAAATACAAAAAATAAAAACGTGCAATACACTGGTTGCATAAGTGTGCACACCCTTAAACTAATACTCTGTTGTGAGTGCACACCTATAAACTAATACTTTGTTGAAGCACCTTTTGATTTAATTACAGCATTCAGTGTCCTTGGGTACACACCTGCCATCAATTAAAGAGACTCTGATTAACCCCAAATACAGTTCATCTGTCCTAGTAGGATTTTCCTGACATTTACTCAGTTACCTGCTACAGCAAAAGCCATGGTTCGCAAAGGGCTTACAAAGCATCAAAGGGATCTCATTGTTGAAAGGTATCAGTCAGGAGAGGGGTACAAAAAATTTCCACAGCATTAGATATACCATGGAACACAGTGAAGACAGTTATCAAAAAGTGGATAGAATATGGGACAACAGTAATGTTGAAAAGAACTGGACATCCCTCCAAAATTGATGAAATGACAAGATGCAAACTGGTCAGGGAGGCTACCAAGAGATCTACAGCAACACTGAAGGAGCTGCAGGAATTTCTGACAAGTACTGGTTGTGTACTGTGTGTGATAACAATCTCCCGTATTCTCCATATGTCTGGACTATGAGGTAGGGTTGCAAGAAGGAAGCCTTTTCTTACACAGAAAAACATCCAGGCCCAGCTAATATTTGCAAAACAATACATCAAGTCTCCCAAAAGCATGTGAGAAAATGTGTCATGGTCTGATGAGACCAAGGTTGAACTTTTTGGCTACAATTCCAAAAGGTATGTTTGGCACAAAAACAACACTTCTCATGACCAAAAGAACACTATTCCCATGGCGAAGCATGCTGGTGGCAGTATCATGCTTTGGGGTTGCTTTTCTTCAGTTGAAAGTGGGGCTTTAGTCAAGATGGAGGGAATTATGAACAGTTCCAAATACCAGTCACTTTTGTCCCAAAACCTTCAGGCGTCTGCTAGAAAGCTGAAGATGAAGAGGAATTTCACCTTTCAACACGACAATGACCCCAAGCATACATCCAAATCAACAAAAGAATGGCTTCACCGGAAGGAAATTAAAGTTTGGGAATGGCCCAGCCAGAGCCCAGACCTAAATCCAATAGAAAATCTGTGGGGTGGCCTGAGGAGGGCTGTGCACAGGAGATGCCCTTGCAATCTGACAGATTTGGAGCAATTTTGCAAGGAAGAGTGGGCAAATATTGCCAAGTCAAGATGTGCCATGCTGATAAACATCTACCCAAGAAGACTGAATGCTGTAATTAAATCAAAAAGTGCCTCAACAAAGTATTAGTTTAAGGGTGTGCACACACAACAAAGTATTACTTTAAGAGTGTGCACACTTATGCAACCAGTGTATCGTACTTTTTTTATTTTTTTTATATTTTTCCCCTAACAGATTTGTTTGTTTTAAATTGAATTTTACAGTTTATAGGTCACATTAAAGGTGGGAAAAGTTTTGAAATGATTTATTGTGGTCTCATTTTTTTATATCACAAAAACCTGGCATTTTAACAGGGATGTGTAAACTTTTTATATCCACTGTATGTCCAAATATAGTAAAGAGAATTAAATGTACAAATCACAGCTGATGGTTTGATAGTAGTGTACATGCCAATGCAGTTGGTTGCTTGAAGAATGACTTGACATTTTGTTGATGCAAAGCTGTTTGTGTGGCCAAGTGGACGAAGGGATGCCTCCTGTTTTGTATAGCTGCACTGGTGCAAGGGTTCAAATCCTGACATATGTACAAACTTGTGATGTGTGCTATCAAGTTCTACTGTGCTTTTACAGATTTAGTTTTAGTATCTTTCCCTGTTTGTCTTCTTTTAATTCCAGTTCTGCGCAATGCGCCATGTCCGAAAAACCATTTGGCTAAGCATATCTTGTTTGCGCAATGTGCAACATTCTGGAAATAGGGGAAAAGCAAATTTCCTAGAAAGAAGACATCCAAAACTAGAAAAGAGACACACTCAATTAATGCTCTTAGCCATTGCAAAAAGTCGGCCTGGAGTACAGATGAGACCAGGGTATAGTAGCAAGTTTTAGCAATGCACCTCGCATTTGTGCACTGCTTCCCTGCATGCAAACAGACCCATCTCGCATGTGTGTACATTTTGTTAACCAGCACGCAAACACAAGGTTCATTGTGCTATGGAATTGTATATGTGATATTTTGTCATTGCTGTTTACTGTCCATTTCCTTTGTATGACATAATACTACATGTGGAAACATTGCAAACTGAGGCACAATATAACTATATGTCATATATTTACAATACATCCATTTGATTCCCCCCAAACAAGCACTACAACCCTGAGGTCTCGTTACTTTTTCCACACATATATCAACCACAATACAAAGTGGTATACATAATGTTGTGTGCTCACTCATGGACAGGGCCACTTGGTGGTGGTCATAGCCTTGCTCTGCAAACCTCCAACAGCCAAGTATGTTCAATAAGGGTACTTGTGTTGTTACACAGCTAGGCTTCCAAACAGCCTACTCCTATTAGGTTTCTAGCTTCAGATGACACTATGAAGCAATGTACCTATGTAGGCCTCCCAACTTCTTGTCTCCCACATGGCCTGGTGATGTCATCTACTATAAGTTCACCTGCAGTCCTGACAAAATCAGAGTTGTAGTATGGCGCATGTGATAAGTACTGTGTTTTGTAGTCTGTGTACTTAGGTAGGGGTTCTATTCTCCCTGCAGTCAGCTGTGTGTGTGTGTGTGTGTGTGTGTGTGTGTGTGTGTGTGTGTGTGTGTGTGTGTGTGTGTGTGTGTATACACAAAACAGCAGAAGTGTGTATTCCACAGTTACCTCTCCAATGGCATGGCTTACCAGTTTTTTGAGACTTGCACAAGCCTACACATCCATTTCATGCAGGCCTCCCAAACTCTTGTCTCCCACATGGACTGCCGATGTCATCTACTATAAGTTCACCTGCAGTCTTGACAAAATCAGACTTATGCCGTGGCATGTGTGTTAAGCATTGTGTTCTGTATTGCGTGTACTAAGATAGGTAGGAGTTCTATTCTCACTGCAGTCAAATCGGGGGGTTGGTTTGTGTGTGTGTGAGCTATTGCTGAACTTTACAATGAGTCTTTTACAGCAGCCTGTGGGACACTGCTATCTTTGCCTCAACAGACACTGCTGATGTCATCTATAAAGTGTTGTCTGATACACTCTAAGTCGCATTTGAGCCATGGAACTTGTGTTAAGTACTGTATTGTGTAGTGTGTGTATTTAGGAAGGGATTATATTCTCACTGCTGTCAAATGGGGTTAGTGTGTCTGTGTGTGTGAGCTATTGCTGGACTTTACAGTGAGCCTTTTACACCAGCCTGTGTGACACTGTTGTCTTGTCCTGGAAGACTCATGTCTGTCACTACTATATTATACAGTAAGCAAAAGAAGCTGCTGTCTACAAATACAAAAGTGAGAACTGGAAGAGCACCGTCCTCAGCCTAAACAACAAATAAGATATCTTCTGCAATCTCCAACCCCAACCCTTCTTTTCTTTTCTTTCCCCCACAGCATAGCAGGGTAGGCCTGGCCCATGGGATCCACCTGGCCCCACTCCACTGGCGATGGCATCAAGGCCCAGAATTTCTGAGTCGCAACCTGGTAGCACCACTTGTGCTGCCCCTCCACTACCTGGCCTCTCAGGGACTTCTGCCCTGGAGGACAGGCCTATGGTTCCCCCTGGGAGCAGTGGCAGAGGGGTGATTTTATCACCCGAGAAGAACTGCCAGGGATGGTGCATAGGATTGTGTGTTGCACTGTGGCTGCATGCCTATGCCAGATGGAGACACTGCTCTCCATCATTGTACTGAATAACATAAAGAGATGCAGATGTCAGACACTGCAGCCATCAGTGCAGTGAGGTGACAGTGATAACAGTCCAGTGGGTAAGGATTCAGTTCTCACTGTCACCTAGCTTGACATCCATGGTTTGCAAGGTCCACACCCTTACCCCAACCATGGTGTTCACCCACCTCTTGTGTTCTCCACCATCCCTGTCTGATGTTTTTTATGTCCTGTCAGCAATTGCTTCCTTACCTTGCCAACTTACCTGCCTCAGACATACCTGTGTCCCTTCCACAACATTCCTTTCTCTCTTTAAAAAAGAATAGAACACCTGTCCCAAAAAAAAGTCCCATACATAGCTCATCATGTCGCGCACACATGTACTTTACACACTTGATTCAGTCCAATTGGCTATACAATATGATTATGTTGTTGTCACCTCTCTCTTTGGAGATGACAGTCCAAATTTAGCTAATCTTCTGTATATATGATCAGTTTTTCAGGACACATTCTCAGTATACGTCATATATTCACAATACATACATGTGTTGTCCATCCCCCAAGCAATACAACCCTGTGGGCTCAGTATTTTTTACATACATATATCGACCACACTACAAAGTGCGATATTTAATGTAGTATGTTCTCTCATGGACAGGGCCAGTCAGTGGTGCTGACACCCTTGCTCTGCTAAACTCAAGAATCCAACTATGCTCAATAAGGGTACTTGTGTTTTTATACAACTAGGCTTCTACACACCTAGGACATACTGTACAGTTAGACTACTGGCCTCTTATGAACCTATGAATCTATGTGCCTATGCGGGCCTCACAACCTGTTTTTCCCACAAGGCCAGCTGATGTCAACTACCATAAGTTCACCTACAGGCATGTAAAAGTCAGACTTCTACCTTGGTGTTTGCATAAAGTACTGAGTACTATAGTTTGTATACTTAGGTAAGGGGTTCTGTTCTCACTGCAGTGAATTGGATATGTGTGTCTCTACTCAGCAGAGTAGATGTGCTATCCCACAGTTACTTCTCCAATGGTATGGCTTGCTAGTCTTTTCATATTTGCAGAAGCATACAAATCCATTTCATGCAGTCCTCCTAAACTCTTGTCTCCCACATGACCTGTTGATGTCATCCACTATAAGTTAACCTGCAGACATGTAAAAGTCAGACGTGCCGTGGCACCTGTGCATAGTACTGTGTTTTGTAGAGTGTGCACTTAGGTAGGGGTCCTTTTCTCACTGCAGTCAACTGTGTGTGTGTGTGTGTGTGTGTGTGTGTGTGTGTGTGTGTGTGTGTGTGTGTGTGTGTGTGTGTGTGTGTGTGTGTGTGTGTGTGTGAGACAGATGTTACTTAACATTATAGAGTTTCTTTTACACCTGTATACGGGACACTGTTATCACCATATGCTCAACAGACAATGCTAATGTAATCAGCTACATCAGATTATTGCATATACAACCATCCCACAAAGCCAGGATCAGACACTGGCCTAGAGCCCAGCAGACATCACCTTAGGATCACAGGAAGTTACTAGGTAGAGGACTGGTGACAGGTATGCTTTGGGGTATGTCTGGTGGGGACAGGGGGGGTGAAGTTTGTCCCAAATTGTCTGGTAGCAGGTTGGTAATCTCCTCATGGTCAGTATAAGTGGTACCGTCCTCTACTAGTTGGGCACAAAGCTGAGTCTTGACTTTTAGATGTCTGACACAGATAAGGAATGCCTCCTGATTATCTTTAGCTAGGGATGCTACTTTAGGTTTGTACGTGGCTTTAGTGGACTTTGCAAGATAGCTAGCTTCCTGGTCCAAGCTGTAGAGGGTGTCCTTACTCTGCTGTGTAAGTTCCCTCTTGCTCTTGGAAATTATACCACAAGTAGAAGAAAGTAACCTATGTATGCTTGATACCCACTAGGGTGGCTTGTTTTCTGTGAGGAACTTGTTTTGATCTATTCACGTTCAGCCGATTCTATACATTTGTATAGCTGTTTATACAGACCATTTGTGTACACCTTTGTATAGCAGTCAATGCTGACAGCGACAGCCGGGGTTTGCAACTCTTTATGGCATCATTTAGGATCCCATAGTTTGCTTTGGAGCAATGTTTCATCCTTTCTTCTCTTCAGTGGGTGTCTGGTATGATGGCAAATGTGAACTAGACTGAATTGTGATCTGACCTGACTAGGGAGGGGGGGACAACACATAGAGGTTAGTGCAGAGAACCACTATGTTGGTCAGTACTGTCTAGGACATTCAAGCCCCTTGTGGGGGTTCAGAATATCTGTTACACAGTATGTGTATTAACAAAGTCCAGGAACCTTAGGGTGAATGTGTTCTTGCACATATATGACTCCAAATCGATGGAAGAATAGTTGAAATTACACATGAGCAAGGTGTTTTGCTGTCTAGTGAGTTACTCAATTAGGTCTAAGTAGGCAGAGTAGTCCTTGTGTTTCATGGTGGGGACCTGTAGCTATCAATGATATGGAAGGGGGTTTTACATACAGTTAGTTGGACTTGGAGTAACACTACAGAGTTGTAATCTTTGACCAGTCTTGCAGTATATTTGACTTTAATGAAGATGTACATACCTCTACCTTTAGTTCTTTCATGCTAGTTTTGATGTGTGAACGTGTGGAAGGCATTGTACCCCTGCATGGCCAGGGTGCTCTCTGCAGACTTGAAACATGTCTGTGTGAATGCACAGACCTGGGCATCTTCCAAGGTAAGCAGTTCTTCCAGTGAGGCCAGTTTCTGATTTACACTTCTTGCATTAAGCAGCATAACCTTCAGTTTTTCTGTGGTGGATTCTGTGACATTGGGATTTTACTTCTGACATTGCCAAAAAAGGCCACTATGTGGGAGGCAAGCACCTTCATATAGTACAGTGAGGTATGTTTCCAGACATTAACTGCAACATGGACTACAACAGAGTCATAACAGTATGGGTTCCGGCGTGTAGCTCACAAGACATTTCTCTGCGAGCTACATCACCAAAACTAAATGGCTGAAGCAGCACTTTGCCGTAGAGCAATACGGCTGAAAAGCATAGCCACTGCAGATGTAAACTATGAACAGGAATATTTTAACTGAGGGTGATACTTACAGACAGCTGCCCGGCTATATTCTAGCAGAGAAAGCCATACTAGATATGTAACACATTCCTTATTCTCATTCAAGGAATGCATTTATTTTATTATTTATTTTATTGTCAGATGTCTGACAACAAAATAAATAAATAACAAAATAAAAGCATTCCTTGAATGAGAATACAAAATGTGTTACACATCTAGTACGTCTGTCCCTGCTAGAATACAGCCGGGCAGCTGTCTGTAAGGATCACCACCAGTTAAAATATTTCTGTTCATAGTTTACAGCTGCAGCGGCTATGCTTTTCAGCCATATTGCTCTACGGCAAAGTGCTGCTGCAGCCATTTGGTTTTGGCGATGTAGATCGCAGGGAAATGTCTTGCAAACTACACACTGGAACCCTAACAGAATTTGTAGTTGACAAACTTAAGTGCATGCATGATCTGATGCACCATGGCACCTGTAAGGCAGCTGACTGTGACCTTCCCCTTGTCCAGCCTGGCAAGGGGGACATCTGTGTCTCAATATGGAGTCGCTTATGAGCAAGATATTTGGTTTTGAGGCATTTTGCCTGAGGGGCTTATTGGCTGAGACACTGGTGTATATCTTATTATGTGTAGTGGATTCTGCTGGGTTTACGCTTGAGGGGGTCTCCGATCTTTAGTTAGGTTTCTAGAGTACCAACATGTTTGATATTGGGTTTGTTGTTACATGAGAGGATTGATTCCAAATTTATAGTATAGATACAGCTCTCACATGTTGTATTAGTTTGTTTTAGCAGTAATTGTTTGTCAGTGTACATGAGGCAATTGCTCTGTTGCCTCAGGACCCCCATGTAAATCAGGCTGCCTGGAAACATAGTGGAAAACTGAAAATCCATTATGGAAGGTATATACTGCAGTAACTAGTGGGGAGTGGGCTAGATGGACCAGGTTTTAGTGTAAGGCTGACAAAATGTGTCTATTCTATGGAGGGCTACGGTTACAAAAATGTGTCCATGTTTCACAATGCACACCTGAGTTGCTCAAAAGGGAGCAGTTCAAGCTCTTAGCAGCTACAGTAAACTGAGTGCAAACACCCCAAAACACAACGCTGAAATACAAGCAAAGTTAAACTATTTTAAATTCACGGAGGCTCTCAATAAAAACCTGCCCAAGCATCAGGGACATCCAAAGCATAAACGCAAGCAAATTCCACCCCCCAACACAACCCAAATGACACATAGCCCACAAACTCAGTGTGCCACTCAACCACAGCCCATAAGGCATAACAACGTACCCAACAGTCTAGTCATAGGTGACTCTATAGTCAGGCACACTGATGTTCCACTCACTAGACTAAACAAGGAGAAAGTTACTGTCAGCTGCCTGTCAGGTGCCAGGATCCACCACATAATGCATGCACTCAGGTCACTCCACATTAAGTACAAATATGACACTGTCATTGTCCATGTTGGTGTGAATGACCTGAGACGTACCTCCCTGGACTACATGAAAAGAGACATGGAGGAGCTCTCCGATCTTGTATCCCAGGCAGGTATGACCCTAACCCTGAGTAGCATCCTGCCATCACCCAGAATGATACCACAGTACAAGGACAAAATGATTGACTTCAACAATTGGCTAAGCTTCTGGTGTCATTCTAAGGGGATCCAGTATTTGTCTGCCTGGGACGACATGATAAACAGACCACGATGCTTTGCCAGAGATGACCTGCACCTGTCGCCCTTAGGATTCTGGATACTGGCTAAGGCTCTTGCCACCCCTATAGTGCCTTTTTTAGGCAAGGTTCAAATGACAAATTCACCACTGTAACAGGTACAAGCAAGAAAAATCTGAGGGCAATACTCAATGCTAGAAGTCTAAACCTCAAAATGCACTCACTCGAGGCACTCCTTAAAATGGAGAACATTGACATCTTTGCAGTGACAGAGACCTGGTTCAAAGCTTCAGAGAGCACCCTGCATTACTAGGCTTCAATTCATACCACACCTTTTGGCCACCTAACCCAGAAAGAAGCACTAAAGGTGGAGGCGTGTCCATATACATTAAGGATATCCACACCTCCAGGCTAGTTGCACAGCATAATGCATCCGAAATTATCTAAGTGCAACTAACTCTGGGCAAGACCGCAATCCAAATTGTAGCTTGCTACAGACCCCCCCACCATGCCCCAGGATTCACACTCCTCATTTCTTGATACACTGGAAAGTATTAGGGTACAACGCAACACCCTAATAATGGGCGATTTCAACTACCCCACCATTAACTGGGAAAACCACTCATGTACCAACTCTGTTGTTCAACGTTTTCTAGAATTCATAAATTCCAACACCTTGGATCAACTTATTCACACCCCCACCAGGGGCAGCAATATCCTAGACCTGGTCATTACCAACATGGGAAACCGGTGTTCCACACCAGAGGTCAATTCCTCGTTGGTCAGATCCGACCACAAGCTAATCAGCCTAGACATCCACATCCCACCCCCAGCCCCAATTAGGCAAACCATCGTAAAAAACTTCTCGAAAGCCAACTTCACACTTCTTAAGTCAGAAGTGGCAAACTTCATGACACTCAAGCAGACGAACAATAGAGGTATGACTGCCGAATCCTACACAAATGCACTTTATAAGCACTTACACGAGTGCATGGATCATGCTATCCCTAATAAAACCAAGATGTTATCCTCCAAAAAAAGGAAGCCAATCTGGTGGTCCCCTGCCATAAACAAACTCTACAACAGAAGAAAGAAACTGTTGCAAAAAAGAGTAAAATCCCATGATTGGAGAAACTCCCTGGTCAGCCTCAGTAAGAAGCTGAGATCCCTCATAAAATCCTCCAAAGCTAGTTACAAAAACAAAATTTCCACTGATTCTAAAGGCAACCACAAAGCATTCTATAGCTATGTCAAGAATCTAAATGGGAACACTCAGATCTGCTCTGAGTTACAGCACAATGGCTCTAAATATACAGAACCAACTGATATTGCCAACATCCTAGCAGATATGTTCAGTGCTAACTTTACCCCCCTCTCACCCCCTAGAGGGCCCATCTCTATACCTAAAGAATGCAAAGTTCCTATAATCACAGCTGCACAGGTAAAAAACACACTCTCCAAAGCCAAGAACACAGCATCCATGGGACCTGACAATATCCCAGGCTGCATTCTACATGAACTACAGAATGAACTGGCACCCTACCTAAGTACCATGTTCAATCATAGCCTCACCTCAGGCTTTGTACCCACTGAATGGCGCACCATGATGGTTATCCCACTCTACAAAGGGGGAGCCACTATGGACCCCAGGAACTACCGCCCCAATAGCCTGACGAGCCTGGTCTGCAAGGCCATGGAACGGATCATTGTGGAACTCATAAACAAAGACATTGGTAATCTCCAAACTCTGGAACCTACCCAGTTTGGATTTGTAAGAGGCAAATCATGTCTCCTAAACCTATTTAACTTCTTTGAAGCAGTCACCAAAACCATGGATGAGGGTAAAATGGTTCACACAGCTTATCTAGATCTCGCCAAGGCTTTTGACACCATACCCCACTCTGGAATTATAGATAAGCTCACTAAACTAAGTATAAATCCCTTATGTCACAAGATGGGTTGCCAACTGGCTCACGGACAGAACCCATACTGTGAAAGTAGCGGATTCCAAATCCGGCATCAGACCAGTGACAAGTGGAGTACCACATGGTTCAGTCCTGGGTCCTCTCCTGTTTGGTATCTGCTTCTCTGAAGTGCAGGCCAGCACAGAAGATCTTTGGCTAACAAATTTGCAGATGACTGCAAACTAGCAGCCATAATCGAAACTCCTAATGATGTGGACAAACTACAAAAGGGCCTCACTGAGATAGATACCTGGTGTCAAAGCCATGGCCTGAAGCTCAATGCCAAAAAGTGTATTGTCATCCCCTTTGGTAAAACCTCTATACCCATGAACTACCACATAGCTAGTAGTCTACTTAATGCCGAAAATGTGATAAGAAACCTTGGGACACAGGTGGACAGTAGTCTCTCCTTTGATAATCACATCGCCACAGTGGTCAGGAAATCCTTCTACGTGGCTCATCTCATCACAAAAGGATTCTCATCCAGAAAAAAAGAGGTCATTGTTCCCCTCTACTCATCACTCATTAGACCCATTATAGAGTACAACGCCCCTTTTGGTATGTACCTCACAAGACATCTACAACAACTGGAAAGACCATAGAAATACCTCACAAAGAGGATTACTGGCCTCAAACAGATGCCCTATGCAGACCGTCTCAAAAAACTACAGCTTTACTCCATCGGATATCGCCTACTCAGGAGCGATCTCTGCCTAACATACAAAGCTATGTCAAATCCAGAGCTGTTGGACATGCTCCACTTAAAGAAATCCCAATCCCTCCGAGCTACACGCTCTAGGGACCTAAACCTTGTCACCACAATAAACAGAACATGCTGGAGGGATAGATTCCTGTCCCAGAGACTTCCCATACTCTGGAACAGACTACCTATCTATGTCAAACAGAGCTCCTCATTAGCACTCTTCAAGAAAAATCTTGATGATTGGATGGGAAATGGGAAATTCACCCCAGGGATCACTTCTGTGGCTCTGCTCGACAGGGGCACAGGAAAATAATTTTCTTGGGTGGCGAAAGCCAGGGTACATTTTTTGGCTAGGCTTGTATGGGCCCTAGGGCCGATAGCATAGTACCTACCTATGAACCTAAGTAAAACAAGGGAAAGGCCAACAGTGAGCCTTATTCCAGCAATCCCCAAGTCAGATGAGTTTTTGGCTGCACAGTTCTGCTACAATGGTGCAGAGGGGCCTTTTTAATGTAAGAGGGCTGGTTTTAGTGCTTCAATAATACCAAACAGTCTAGATTCAGCAAGCCTGAATCTAGCCTATGCTATAAAGTTCAGAAGTCCTAGAAATCCAAAGTGCAGAAAATCACAATCATAACAGAAAATCAAACATTTTAAATAAAGCAGCAATCCAGTAGAATACTCCAACAAGAGTGTAGACAACAAACGTTCCTAGTGTGAAATAAGTGATCTGGAACCAGAACTAAGACATTTTTCAGAATAACACAATAAGTCTTCAACCAAGCAATTCCCAGCTCAGAATGGCAGAGGCTACCCTCTCTTCTCATCTGAGTGTAGACTGCAAACCTTTGTAATGTAAGACAACTGGCCTAAAGCCCAAGTGTTTAAACCAAAAGTAATAGGGTTAGAATAACAGTTACAATGTAATGACATACCAGACAAATGACAGTGACATGTCTTTTAATCTATCCATATTTTTATTTTTTTTTTTTATTTATTTATCATTTGTTGACCGGGAAAGTCCGACTAGGTTCCAGGTTCTGTTTTCAGCGGAGTTGAGGGAGCCCGGGAGAAATCCAGATGCATGTCTTTAAACCAAAAGTAATAGGGTTAGAATAACAGTTACAATGTAATGACATACCAGACAAATGACAGTGACATGTCTTTTAATCTATCCATATACATCATGACATGGTTAGTAGGCCCTTTGTTATCTTGATGAGAAAGCCTTGTGGTCTGTCCAGCTGCTCTATGTGTCTGACTTCACAACCTTTGCAAGAGAATACACTAGAAAGTACTGTCATGATGATGCTATCCACTGTATCATTTGGTAAGGCAAATATAACTGACCGGTACAATTATTACTTCAAAAACACAAATGCTTATATAGTAGGCACTAATGTAGCTATGCACCCTGTGCATCAGAAACAAAGCTTTTGTATCCCTGAATCCTAAAGAGAGAAAACAGGGATATGGCACAGTTATCATCACTTACACATGGTGCTGGGGGAGGGGGGCAGGAGCCCTAGGCTGACACAAAAGGTCAGTGAGTGTGTGTGAGGAAGAAAGGGAAGCAGGCAGGCTGTGCGTGTGTCTGTAGGGGTCCTCCATGTGAAAGTGGTGTATTAGAGTCTGCATGAACAGAGCTAAACTCAGTGTTAGTTCTACATCTTGGTATGTTGGACAGGTGTGAGCTGTGCATGGTAGAGGTGGCAGTTCATCGTTGTCACCCCTGATTATGGGAACTGACACTGCCAGAAGTTGCACTGGCACATCCACCCAAGGTCTGATGGAGTGCTGCTACCCGAAAATGACCAATGTCTGCTGGACATGCTTCCTTCACGGGAAAGCACATGACCACGACCCCATGGCCTGCCACATCTGGGTGTGGACAGCATACTCCCCAATGGATCGGCTGATGAAGTACTGCCACTATTGGAGCGTGATCGGTAATGGTCATGTTGATTCTCAGCAGATATTGTGGCTGACCTACACCCACAAGGACATCGTTCCCCTCCCAGCAGATATTCCATCACAGACACTGCATGTTCCATGACAGACACCCTCATTCCAACCTGTCATTCATTCGATCCAGGGACTCAGCGACATGGTAGAGGCAGTCACGCATGTCAGATTGTGCCACATACACAACCTTCATCATTTCTCTGAAGTACCTTTCTGAACGTGACTGTGCTTCCATGATGGCCCTAAACACACCCTGAGTGACATGAGAAGAGAACACCTGCAGCAGGTGGAGGAGGGACAGTAGGCCCCCACCGAGCACCTGTATCAATCCTCCTGTGTGGCACCTCACCAACACTTTGGCTACGGCCAGACTCAACAGGCACTGAAGCCACAGTAGCCGCACTTTCCTGCTCAATGTCATCGCCTTCCACCTGTCCCATATCTCTAGGTTCAGTGGACTGGGTAGGCGTAGGCCTACTGGCTGTGTCTGGGAAAAATTAAGGGGGTGGCTGGATGTCAACCTCTGTGTAAGAGTCAACCAGTGCATCCCTCAACTGTGCCCTAGTTTCACCACCATCATCTGATATCAGGTGGTACAGGGTCCACACTCCTACTGTCATGATCACCTGTGATATAAAGGGAGAAACACAGGCATACATTAATACCTGCACTACTATGGTGCAATATATGCTAAACAACTAACAGTGCTACCACTATTACAGGCAGTACAGCGATACACACAACAGGCCTAAAATGACACATTAGATTAGTAGAAATTGATCAGCAGTACTGAAATAACTTGATTTGGCTTGCCACCTGCAGGAAGTCTACATTGCTGGATTCCTGATGGTCCTGAAAGAAGGTTAACAAGAGGTAAGGCCAACATCATCACACTTAACAGCAAGACAGGAGGTACTATATTGTACTCTTCTCAATCAGCATGACGTGTTGCTTTAACAAGAACATAGCTGGCAATTCTAAACTGAGCTTATCACTGTACTAATATTCAATTTCACCCCCCCCCCCCCCAAAAAAAAAATACAAACAACACAGAAGTAACTTTTATTTCAATTGTTTTACTATGTAACATTATTGAACTGGTCACATAACAAAGCCTACCTGAAAGCTCTTCCTGGGACTGAGAAGGAGATGCACTCACATCAAGGACATATTGTGTGCACTCTGCTGTGAGTTGTCCTGTGTCAGAAGATTCACCAGGAATTCCTCATGGGTTGTGAGAGGTGGTTCTGTAGCAGGACCACCCCCAGACACCCTCTGGTCTCAGGCAACAGCAGCTGCATGCATCCGTGTAGATTTGAGCATTTCAGCGGCCCTGTGGCACACCTGCTCATAAATACAGCCATGGCCGCCCATGTCATTTATGTTATCAACAATTTGCTGTCATATCCTCAGCCTATGCGATGTATTGGGATGACCCCTTCCAAGAAGGAAAGTGCCATGTTGACATAATGCATCCACTATTATCATGTTTTCTGCCTCACTGAAGGGGGGGGCTGTGCCTCAATGACATTTTCATTCCTAAAACACAACAGAATGAAAATACACGAGTATCACATAACTACAAAGTAACTGTTACCAGATAAAACAGTCAGTAGTACCCACTGGAAAAACATAACACATACGACATATGAAATACTAACAGGCAGGATGTAAAACAAGGAGAGTAACAAGGGCAACATATCCTTCTACATGCCATAGCAGTAACTCAACTGCCACCCCCCCAAAATATAACAGTCTATTCTAGTTTGTGACATAACAGTAACTTCTCTTTGCTTCCCCCACCCACTAAAAAAGGCACATGAACCATTTTGCTAATAAAACACATTGAAAATGCTAAACTTCCATTTAAAGGACCTTTCCCTGAAACATTTCTAGATCTGTATTACACAGCTTGCTATTTTTATGTACTGTCAATCATTTGTACCTCTGAAATTACTTGACAAACATGGCCATGCCATCAGTACACTTCTAACTAATACATACAGATAACAGTGTAAAAGGCTTTGCTTCAAATTATTCATTAATATATTCCAACATAAGCATTAAGTAGGTAACAAAATGATAGCATACCTGCTGGAGTTCAATACTCTTCTGTAATGATAGCTTGGGAAATAGTGTGCTTTGCTAAACATGTAGCAAGTATCCTCACCATCAGTTTGTCTAGCTACACATTTGCCTTTTTATAACGGAGTAGATTATTAATGGATTGCATCTGTCTTAGCCTGTGTTTCAATGATGCTAATTACAGCATAAGCAGCTGAATTGCATGCTAATCAACCAATCTGATGGAGCTATTCAACAGGTTATAAAGCAACCATGTAGACTCCATGCTGGTTTTTCATGTGGATTTAAAAAGTACAGACACAGAAAGTCTACACAGACAGAATGTCATGAGCTGCTGCTGCTTAACTCCATCTGTTTGTGCTACAGGCTGCAGGCAGTGCCGCTGCTGTTGCTAATAGGCCTTGGCTGAGACAGAGAAGAGTTTTCAGGCCACATTTAACTTATCACAGCATACATGACTTGGACATTGTATAGTGCTACAGGGTGAACAGGGACACAATACAGGAACCCTGTGACCTCTGTCAGCCTCAACTCAGAGCTAGAGCCTTTACCTCCCCATGTATTGACTGTGTACTGCTTGCATCACAGTCAGCCCTGAACTAACACTGAGGGGCGAGATAGTGCAAGGGCAGCAGAGGGAGTGCTACCAGGTACTGTACCAGACATGCTGGTCAACTGCTGCATTTACAAGGTCAATCCTGAACATGTACTGTATTGTATAATACTATTATGACATGTCCTTGTACTTCATCACTTGCTACAGTAAGCAACTACAAGGTAGGAGTTTTTTAGAGAAATTAATGTCACATGTGACAGCAGAGACTTATTTGACTTGTGTGTGTCCATTAGCAAGTAGTAGGCCTCAGGCCTGAAAGATTCACACATTGATACCTCTCCAAAGTAATGATGATCACTGCATGCCCTCAGTTTAGCAACATACGTTTGAAATGGGAAATCATAACAGAGAAGTTTGAAAGTAATGAGAAAAGAAAAGAAATGGGGAGCAAACAGGAGAATGCACAAAGTGAAAACAAGGCAGGAATGTGCAGCAAGGATGTGATGCAAGAAAGAACCATAGCTATCCATTTCTTACAAAATAAAACATACAAATATGGCTGAATTTGGACTGTCACCACCAGAGAGAGGGGTGACCACAACACAATCTGTTGTATAGAGAATTGTATAAGGAAGTTGAAAGAATCTTGTGTGTCATGAACACACGTCTGAAATGAAGAAATATGCATGGGACATTTTTTTTGGGAGGGGACAGGTGCCCTTTGTTTTGTTTTGAGAGAGAGAGATGAAGGTTAGGGAAGGGCTGTAGGAATGTCTAGGTGAGGTAAGCTGGGCAGATGAGAAAGCAAATGCAAACAGACAAGACAAACAAGACAAGAGACAGAGACAGTGAAGGACACATGAGGTGGCTGAACACCATGGATGGGGAGAGAGATGGGAAATCCCAGTCCCACACACATTGAGGCAGTTGACAGTGAGAATCTAGTCCTCACCCAGTGGACTGTTATCATTATCACCTCACTGCACCACTAGTTGCAGTGCCCATCTGTGCCTCCTATGGGTGCTCTGCACTAGGATGGACAGCAGGTGCTCCATCCAGCATAGGCATGTGCCAACAGTGCGGTGCACAATCCTACGCACCATCCCTGGGGAGTTTTCCAAGGGTGATAAACTCACCCCCTCTGTCGCTGCTCCTGGACGAAGTCACAGGTAGAACTACCTGAGGGGCCAGGTAGTGCAGGGGCAGCAGATGGAGTGCTACCAAGTACTGTAACAGACATGCTGGACAGCAGTGCTCTAGCCAGTGGAGTGGGGGCAGACGGATCCCATAGGACACTCCCACCCCACTGTGCTGTGGGAAAAACAAAAGATAAAAAAGAAACACAAAAAAAAAGAAGAAAATAATAAACCCCAAAAATAATAAACACAAAAGAGAGAGAGAGAGAGAGAGAGAGAAAGAAAAGGGTTGGAGTGAGAAAAAAAAGGAAGAACATTAGTAACTTCATATGTGACATAAAAAGCACTGATACAATTATTTGATTCCATTCTGTTACCTTTACTTTTAACACTACAAACTCCTAACAAGTTTCTTCCTTACTTTTAAGACTACCCAGATTATATCAAAGGCACACTATAATACAGATTGTAGCCAACAATCCTTGATGTGTGCATATGTTGCACATATGCTTGTTCCAATTATACTGATTACAGATTACAGAAGGTCATTTGTGCCACTGATATAAACATATGAAGTTACATTCCAATAATGATGAAAACCTAACACTATTGTACATTTGGGAAGTGGGTTTTTGAACCCACAGCCAATGAGTACACTAAAATACTGTACTGTTCTTTTGTCCTACAAACTACTGCATGCATACTTTTCCTTTTACAGTTTAGAGATGCACGCCCACTGTTATTTGAGAATATGGCACCATTGCTTTGTGCTACAGAAAAAGACATGCATTGTTTCTTTAACAGTTGGGATATGCATGCTCAGTTTGATACATCTCTATTAAATACAAACTAAGTGGTCCTTAACTTTTAATGCTGCAAAAGTACTATACAAATTATTAATATTATTATTAAAATACTATGTAGACAGTACTGTTCTGATGCATACATACTAAATGCTTCCCCCATACTTGCTAGATCCGCACCATGGGATCAAACATTTGAGACTGTCTCCTCAATAGCTGTGGAAAAAAACAGAACACCATTATGAATACCAGTCTTGACTATATTCAGCTTTTAACCCTTACAATTACTCACTGAAATTGATACTTACACATTTGTGGAGTGTCCCCTGCCCAACATTCTCCAATCCAAAGGTCAAGAGTATCACGCTTCCTCCTCTGGAGGTTAACAAAATGATGTCTGCATTGCTCACCTGTGCAGGATATACCTGTCGCACTGGTTAAGACCCTGGCAACACTACTCCAGGCTTCAGATTTATATTCTGAGCCAGAATAGTCCTGCTGCAGCAAGCTGGGCCCATGCTTCCTAACTAGGAGTCCAACAAAAATCTTGGAATCTTGGACATCCCAATGCCTCACCCAAAGCACACACCCACTTCAGCAACTCCAGACATGCCTGCCATAGTTCAAGCTCAATGTCTAATGTACATTTCCCAGCAAATGCAGTTTGTATGGTGCTGTTTCCTGCCTATTGCACATCTCAAGCTTACTGAGACTGAGCACATTTTGGATTTGTGACATTTAAAAACATTGTGCATCGCTTACCATCTTGCAAACATGGTAGGCGAGGGTGCGCAATGGCGGGCAATTTGTTTCCGAGATAGTAAGCGATGCACAACAGTGGTGAACAATGAAATTTCTAGCTGATTAGGTATACAGGCACTTGTGTAACTGAGTTAGTCAAATTTACCATATATATGGTTCTCCTACACTTGCAGCTAAAACAAGAAGGTGATTGAAAAAAAACACTTGTGTACCTTACATTTCATTGCTACAATCTGCAATTACACAACAGTAAAACAAATCTTGCACACCCTGTACTAGAACCTCATACCATCTGCACTCCATCCCTACATTTAACATCTGCTGCCACTGGATTAGTGAGATGATCTCTGGTATCATAGTAGTTACTGTATGTTTCTTGCTGTTAACTGTAGTGCAACATCGCTTACCATGGTTGGGTGATGCATAATATAATTAACTGAATGCATCCATTTCATATGTGTGGCTGTCTGGGTCCTGTTTACAACCTGGGTGGTCCATTCCTCTAGTTTTTGCACTGCTGTGCTTCACGCAAACCAGTTGAGCATAGCTAAACACTGGCAATAAAAAAATAAATAAATAAATAAAAAGGGTAAAAATAAACAAATGAATTAAGTCACAAAAGGCAGACTATCCACAGTTTTGCAGAATGTCAAGATATTTGCATCATTAGCCTGTGTAAACTTTGAATCCTCCACCCCTAGACTAGTCCTCCTGCTACCTCACAAACCCAAGTCTGTCGGTTATACACAGCACTGCCCTTTCCATAATATAAAATCAGAGGAAGTGTCACCACGGAACAATCCTTACCTCCATCCTATTCAAAAATATATATTACTGGCAGAATTAAAACTTTAACATCATCATATCTACACAGATGATGTAATTTTTTATGACAGTGCTCCAAACTATAAAACTAGTACAATGACTACAACTCATGCTCCACAACCTTCATGAATGGCTAGTGAAAAACATCTCACACTAAGATGACCAAAGCAATGTTCTTCAGCACCTACAAAAAACGGATAAACTACAATGCGGGTCTGTTGGGAAACAAAAGTTTTAGGAAAGTTTAGGTTATGGGTTTAAGAGCTAGGTTAAAGACAATTATTTCATGCCAAACAACCTGCAAAGATGAGCACGTATGTAGTGTTTATCTGTGAGATTTCAATACTAAATAAAGGCTTGTTGTACAATGCTTTAGTTAAAAAGAAAGGAGAGCAGAAAAAAATGCAATTTTAAATAATTACATTATTTGTCCAGACCTTTTTCCTGTCATTTTCTTCCATCCTGTACAGTTAAAGATGGCTTCCTAACGGGATGTGCTTGCACGGGATTTGTACATTAGTACAACTGCACAGTATGTCACTTTCTACCATTTCTTTTTTTCCCAAGTACAGAACACAAACACTGTTAAATAAGGTGCACAGTAACTGTACCGCTACCAGAAAAAGTGCGTAATTGGTTAGCACTGATGTTGATTTAATATGCAAATGTGCTAAAAGATTGCAGGTGGTAAACAGAGGATGAAGAATGACAGTTGAAAGGTTATCAATGTGCATAAGGTGACTTTCAGACAGCATTGCATATATCATGAACTGGATGTGATATAGAATTAAATAAAAAGACTAGTTCGGCATTGTTTGGCAGACAGTAGATAAGAAATGTAGAGCTGTATTATCAATGCATTAAGGCACACCATGCAGTATCACAACACACAGACAGTAGTAGTGATGCTGCTGATGGTGGCTTTAGATCAGCAGCTGATCATAGATAAAAAGTGAACTGTGTTTCTTGGGGTTTGATCTGTTAACATGATGTCTAATCGTCTCAGATTTGTTAGTTAATTTATTCATCTATCACTGGCTGTAAAATTCCATTGCCAAATTCAATAAATGAAGACCAAATAGGGTTTATACCTAATAGAAAGCAGTATTCACGATGGACGGCTCCAACCAGCAAAGTTTGAACAAATTAACCAAGTTTATTCCAAACGCACACAGAGACACTTGTATTACATAAACGCCTTCACCATACATCTACTTGCATTTTCGTCATAAAAATGACCTCATCAGATGACCAGCATACCCTAAAACATTTAATTTATACTAAAGCACATCCTTGTCTACCAATAAAAATTCACTATTAATTAATTAATTAATTATCATATTGTGTAAATCCTTTTTAAAAAATGTATAAACTCCATTTCTTATTAAATGTTATTAAATATGTTAAATATATTAAATGTATTAAATATAATGTTATAAATATAAATTCAATTAAAAACAACCATTGTTTAAAACATCCATTGAAATTAAAACATTTAAAACCATTGTGTTACATAAAGAGAAGCAAGTATCTCACTCACATAAATGTAATCTAGTCTTATTGTGTATGGAACAGTGCCCTCTCCTGACCATTCATGTTTATTACATTCAAAGTTTTGCAGCTCTCATTTTTAGTAGAGGTATTATGGAAATACAATCATTCAAACCAGGTGTTTCATCAGCTTCTAAAGTGATCTGCCACCAGAGTTCTCTAAATTCAACTTTTTCTTCCCATAATCCCCCTCTACTATCACTTTTAACCTGTTCTAAAACTAAGAATTTATATTTATAATCAGGACAAACTTTAGTATGCTTGAATAAAGCATTACTTTCTTTTCCTACTGAGATTTCATAAACATGTTCGTAGATCCTTCTTTTTAATTTCCTTTCAGTCTTTCCTATGTAGAAGGATCCACATTTTTCACAAATAGCTAAATATATTATGCCTTTAGATTCACAATTATAAAATTCTCCACTATTTACATATCTTCCTCTGCTTTCTAAAAATATTCTATCATTGTTAATATATGTACACTGGGTACAATGCCCACATTTATATGTACCTATTCTGTTTCTCCTTTTATCTGTCTTGTTTCTATTACTACTATTCTCTATTATATATTTTATGTTTTGTGAATTCTTAAAAGTTACTTTCTGTGGTATAATAGCTAAATTTTCTATGTCAGTCAAAGCTACGAATATCCCCCATTCTTTTAAAAATATTTTTTGACTACATTATTCAATCCATTATATTCAAGCACCGTTTGCTGAAATTCTTCTCTTTCATACTTTTTATTACTATCTATTTCATTGCTAAAGTCCTTCTTTTTGTATATGGGGCAAAATTTATCATGTCTCCCTTTTTCCACTTCCTGTCTTATTTGTGTAATAAATGCTAATGGATAACTTCTCTCTAGAAACATTTTTTCATTTTTCAGATGACCAGCATACCCTAAAACATTTAATTTATACTAAAGCACATCCTTGTCTTGTCAATTTTTATTGGTAGACAAGGATGTGCTTTAGTATAAATTAAATGTTTTAGGGTATGCTGGTCATCTGATGAAGTCATTTTTATGACAAAAACGCAAGTAGATGTATGGTGAAAGCGTTTATGTAATACAAGTGTCTCTGTGTGCGTTTGGAATAAACTTGGTTAATTTGTTCAAACTTTGCTGGTTGGAGCCGTCCATCGTGAATACTGCTTTTTGTTTTTGGTTTTAGTGACTATTGGCAGTATCATCCATTTTTTCACATTTTCTTGTTTACGTTGCTGGTTCATGATGGATTGTTCACCACTTCCTGATTCCAGAAGGCAGGATGAAGCAGGGCAAATGAGGAAACTCATTGGCCAGTTAACAGCCTTAGTAGAACTTCTTACACCCATCAGCCAGTCATTTCTAGAGTCCAGCTGCGTCAACAACCAATCGCATGTACCAAGAACTGAAGGGTTAAACGCTAGGAGTGTAAAAAATAACCGGAAGCAAGGGGAGCTTATTGGTGTAAATTCCAAAGCCGGCGACCTTGGTGGATCTAATAATGGAGGAATTGAAGGTACTTTTGATGCTGCTAACACCCCGATGATTTTTCATAACCTGGAAACAAGAAATGGCCCAAATGGAAATAACAATGTTTTTCGTGAAGAGCGTGGCTGTAATTCAGGTACTGTGTTAACTACCATGCATAAAGAGACTTCTGACTGGTTAAAAGACAAATATGTGTTTAAATGGGACTGTAATAAGAAACGAGAAGGCTTGAATGATTCTTATAGAAATAAAATTGATAAATTGTCTAAATTAATGCACAAATTTAAAGTATTGGATATAGAGAATGAGTATTTAAAAGAATGCATTTCCAGAGACATTGTTCCTAAGGGGTTACGTGTTTTTAAATTCCCAAGTAATGTGGTTATTGGTACTGACTTTCACAAAGAACTTTTAGATGTGTTTAATAAATGTGGTATTGATGTTTTGAAGTTAATTATAAAAGATAATACAAAAAGCCAAGAAGCTATACAGAAAGATATCAATGAATTGGACCAGCATATTAAAGATGATTTGATTTTTTCAATTAGAGAAGAAAAGGAAAAATATTATAATATTAGGAAGGATATTGATATAAAATGTGAAGATTTAGTAAGTAGAAAAATTAAAAAACTTGAGAGAGATATTAATGAGTATGAGAACAACACATGTTACCCTATACCTAACAAAAGATATAACAATTATGTTTATGGATACAAATATAATGATAGAGAAAATAATTTTAATGTAAATGATGGTGAAACATGTTTTTTTGATGAGGATGGACAGGACTATGATGTAGTATTCCCACCCTTAAGGAGATCTGAAAGACTGAAAAGCAAACAGGGCCCTGAACAGCAAAATTTTCCAGGGGGGGGGGAATTTTATTGAATCCCCACCCCACTATACATGTTGATAATGAAATAGTAAAAGATAAGCACAAATATGTGTACAACAATTTTACAATTTATAATTTTAGTGAACTAGTTCTAGAGAAGGAACATTTTGATTTATTTTCTAGGGGCCTAAAATATATACCTAAAAGTAAAGGTGACATAACAGGTAGTATATTGGATATAAAAAGTTTTTTAAGAAAGGTAAATTTACATATTATGTTTCCCAATAATAAAGTTCAATTTAAGACAGAATTGAAATGGAAAAGTATATATAACCCCCGTTACATCCCCAACTAAAAAATGTAGAGAAAATTATTGAATCTGAAGTGAGGAAACAGGTAAATAAAATATGGTATAACCCAAATTTAAGCAAGAAAGAAAGTGATTTGTTGTATGAAGTAAAAAATAATAGTAAAATTAGAGTGATGAAACCTGATAAAGGGGGTGGGTTAGTCATTATGGATAGTATTCTATATGAAGGTAAAATGAATACTATCCTATGGAATGAGGTTAGATACTCAATAGTATCTTTGAATGAAATGAATATAGCCTATAATAAAATAGATGTTATTTTACAGGACATGTTAGATGAAGAAATTATAGATTATAATACTTTTAAATATTTGAAAGTGGGCAAACCTAGAACCCCCACGATATTTGGTATACCTAAAATTCATAAAAATGAAGAGGACCCACCGTTTTGACCGATAGTCTCAGCAGAAGGTTCAAAAACGTATCCTTTAGCCAAATTTATAGATAAAAATTTAAAAAGTGTATGGATGAAAAGGAAATGTATTTTGAAAGACTCTTGGGACTTATTGAAGGAATTACCTGATAGTCCTGTTAATGATCAATTATTGTTTGTCACAATAGATATTATTGATTTATTTTCCTGCATCCCATACGATGAAGGGACAAAAATGTTTGAGGAAATTGTTTATGAAGATGTAGTATTAACACAAAATGAGAAATTAATAAGTACTTGGCTAATGGAATTGGTCTTGAAGAATAATTTTATTTATTTTAATGGGGAATTTTATCAGCAAAAACAGGGGGTAGCAATGGGTGCGGCTTGCGCCCCTACATATGCTAATTTAATATTTGCCTATTGGGAAGAAAAATATATATTTAATTCTGAATTTAAGAATTGTTGGAAGATATATAGAAGGTTCCTGGATGATATTTTAATTTTGTGGATAGCTGGAAAAGAAAAATTCATAGAATTTTTGGAATATATAGAAAATACTACTAATTTCCTAAAATTCACATATAATATATCCGAATCTAATGTACATTATTTGGATTTAGAAGTATATAAAGATGGACATGAACTAAGAACTAGAATATTTAGAAAGGATACTTTTTGTAATTCCTATTTACATTTTGAGAGCGCCCACCCCTTTCACTGCAAAAGAAACATAGTGAAGGGACAGTTTGTTCGAGGAAGTAGAATGACAAGCTCTGATGTAGATTTTAAAAAAGAATGTGACCTCTTAGAAAAAATGTTTCTAGAGAGAAGTTATCCATTAGCATTTATTACACAAATAAGACAGGAAGTGGAAAAAGGGAGACATGATAAATTTTGCCCCATATACAAAAAGAAGGACTTTAGCAATGAAATAGATAGTAATAAAAAGTATGAGAGAGACGAATTTCAGCAAACGTTGGTGCTTGAATATAATGGACTGAGTAATGTAGTCAAAAAAATATTTTTAAAAGAATGGGGGAAATTCGTGGCTTTGACTGACATAGAAAATTTAGCTATTATACCACAGAAAGTAACTTTTAAGAATTCACAAAACATAAGATCTATAATAGAGAATAGTAGTAATAAAAACAAGACAGATAAAAGGAGAAACAGAATAGGTACATACAAATGTGGGCATTGTACCCAGTGTACATATATTATTAACAATGATAGAATATTTTTAGAAAGCAGAGGAAGATATGTAAATAGTGGAGAATTTTATAATTGTGAATCTAAAGGCATAATATATTTAGCTATTTGTGAAAAATGTGGATCCTTCTACATAGGAAAGACTGAAAGGAAATTAAAAAGAAGGATCTACGAACATGTTTATGAAATCTCAGTAGGAAAAGAAAGTAATGCTTTATTCAAGCATACTAAAGTTTGTCCTGATTATAAATATAAATTCTTAGTTTTAGAACAGGTTAAAAGTGATAGTAGAGGGGGATTATGGGAAGAAAAAGTTGAATTTAGAGAACTGTGGTGGCAGATCACTTTAGAAGCTGATAAAACACCTGGTTTGAATGATTGTATTTCCACAATACCTCTACTAAAAATGAGAGCTGCAAAACTTTGAATGTAATAAACATGAATGGTCAGGAGAGGGCACTGTTCCATACACAATAAGACTAGATTAAATTTATGTGAATGAGATATACTTACTTCTCTTTATGCAACACAATGGTTTTAAATGTTTAAATTTCAATGGATGTTTTAAACAATGGTTGTTTTTAATTGAATTTATATTTATAACATTATATTTAATACATTTAATATATTTAACATATTTAATAACATTTAATAAGAAATGGAGTTTATACAATTGTTTAAAAAGGATTTACACAATATGATAATTAATTAATTGTTAAAAACCTGGAAACAAGCAAACAAACTGGTACAACAAGAGGTCCTGGTCAAAGCAAAGCCCAAAGCACAAAGTAATATTCCTTAACGCAAATTTATTGTGGAAAGACAACAAGCGTTTTCGCTACTCCAAAAGAGAGAAGCTTCATCAGAGAAGTACAAAAAGGGTGCCAAAACCTTTTTGAACCTAAGTAGCAGTTGGTACATTACATCACTTCCTTTCAATAAAATAAGACAATACACTTAAAAGGGCAATACCAAGTGAAAGAAACAAAAATACATAGTAAAGTAACTCATCAGTTAACAGTAACACAGTTTATATACATAGAAAATGTTTGAAAGTAAAATTAGATAAAGAGGTTTTTAGTAGATGTAAAAACAATATTAATGAAAGTTGCCTAAGCAACTCAAATCCAGTGGATAATTAGATCAAGAGAATAAGTAGTAAAACCATAATTTTTTTTAAAAATATAAAAGTAACTATTTGTTGTTTTGTAATAAGGTTAAGATAAGTCAGCCCAACTAGTAAATAAGGGCAAACAAGAGCTGAAAAAGTGTTCTTAATATAAGCATCATTAATTAATTAATGGTGAATTTTTATTGGTAGACAAGGATGTGCTTTAGTATAAATTAAACGTTTTAGGGTATGCTGGTCATCTGATGAAGTCATTTTTATGACAAAAATGCAAGTAGATGTATGGTGAAGGCATTTATGTAATACAAGTGTCTCTGTGTGCGTTTGGAATAAACTTGGTTAATTTGTTCAAACTTTGCTGGTTGGAGCCGTCCATCGTGAATACTGCTTTTTGTTTTTGGTTTTAGTGACTATTGGCAGTATCATCCATTTTTTCACATTTTTATACCTAATAGACATACACGTGACAATATTAAAAGGATACTAACTCTTATTGAAATCTTAAATAGGGAAAAACAAGTAGCATTAATAGTTGGACATAATATAGAAAAGACTTTTGATTCTTTAAATTTGGATTATTTATTTAAAATGTTACCTCTCTTTGATTTTCCTCCTCCTTTTATTACACTTATAAAGAACATTTACAAAAATAATATAGCATATGTTAAATTAGGACCATTGACATCAAAATCTATTCACCTTACCAAAGGTACTAAACAAGGTTGTCCCATGTCACCCATTTTGTTTACATTAGCTTTTGAAATATTTGCTATATTAATAAGATATAACCCATAAGATAAAAGCTATTGATATTTATGATCAATATACTTCTGAAATATTTTTTTTTTGCTGATGATGTGCTTCTCACGTTACTAGCTCAAAGTTGGTTTTAAAGTAACTTGATTCTTTAGTTGAAGAATTTCATATATCTTCGGGTCTACATTTCAACAAGTCAAAATCAAAATTCTTGCCATTGAATATAAAGAAAGAAATACAAGTAAATAATCATATTATTGGTTAACAAGAAACTTTTCTAAGTTATTTAGGTATCACTTTGTGTAATAATATAGAAGAGATATTAGCTGTAAATTATAATAATATTATTAAGGTAATAAAGGCTCATGTGGATACGTGGAATAAAATGCGTTTGAATTTTGAGGACGGATTACAATTGATAAAGGTGGTACTACCCCTTAGATCTTGTATGTAGTTCAAGCTATTCCCATGTTACCTAAGATACATTCTCTTAAGGAGACACCCTTATTAAAATTCCTATGGTTTCCTAGAAAAAAAACAGAGTTGCTTATACACATCATATCTAACCATGGGAACAAGGAGGATTGAATTTTCCTGACATTGAAAATTATATAAAAGCTTCTATATTTAAAACTGTCATAGACTGGATAAACCCTAATTAGTCCTCTAACTGGAAATTGTTGCATTCTGTTATTCCATCACATGGAAATTCTATTTTGAAAAACTTATTTTTAAATGACCAGTCTAACAAGTTATGGTATTTATTATGCATTAGCATACCATATAGTATATCAAGTCCTACTAAATTAAATATAATTAACTATATTTTTAATAGTGTTAGGAAATTTGTCAGTGCAAATATGGACATCAAACTTTGGTTTGATTTATTAATCCTGTTTAGCAGTACAACGAATTTTTCTGCTAAGGTGCATAGAAATATATTTACTTCTTGGGAATCCAAGAATTTTATTTGTTGGCAACAATGTATGAAAGAGCAAAAAGTTCAAGATATTCAACACATAAGGACTTACTATGGATTGTCACCTCAGGACTGTTCTCATTGTCACATATGATGTGTATAAGCAACTCTGTTTCTTCGAGGGAACCATAGGAATTTTAATGAGTGTGTTAACGTATTCTCAAGAACTATGTAGGATAATTAATAATTCCTCTTTTAAGAATAGCCCAAAATGTACAAGTTCTTTATTTGAAATTATATATAACTACCTTAATATGGGGAATATCTTTTCAAATTTATATAAAATATTAATCACCTATAAAACAATACCTCAACAAAGTTACTGGCAGCATATTATCAAAGGATATTCTCTATGTTTATCACTAGAAAGCAGAACTAGCATCTTACTCTCTGTAATGTTAACTTCTAACTCACAATATTGAAAAATATTTAATTGGGAGTTTTTGCATGCAGCCTTTTTAACTCCTGATAAATTTGCCAAATTTAGTTCTTCTAAAATGAGATCTGTTGGAGATGCCAACACTTATGTAAAGTTGATTGGATACATATTTGTTATGATTGTACTGCCATTAAAAACCTTTTGGAGGGATATTAACTTCTTACAAGCTATATTTACAGATGCCTTTCTTTTATCCAAAGCACTAATTCTATTAAATGTAAATGAAGGGCCTCATCTGAACAAAAGAAATTTGTATTTATCATGGACAATATTAGCAATTGCCAGAAAATGTATATCCAGGAAGTGAAATTCTAATACTGCACCTTCCATCGAATACTTCTTATCCCTGATGAAGGAAACAGCACTGATGGAGATCAAAACCAAAGAACTCAGAATTTACCCCAAGCCATTAGTGAACAATCCATAGAGAAAAATCTTATCTTTGATTGATACCTTGCAAACAGACTCTGTCTCTCTCTGCTAATTGTGAAATTTTAGACTGTCATTATGTTTTTGAAGAGTCATATTGGTTTCTTTGTTTTGACATTCCAGGCCATTTATAAATAGTGTATATAGTTATTTAAATATGAGATATTCTAATTATAATGTAATAGTTTATAATTTTGATATGTTTTTGAAATAAAAAAATATTTGAGTAAAAAAAATAGGCAAACTACTACCACTTTCTAATGCTCTTACATAGAAATCTATAGAACAAGCCTTTTCCTTTGAATATTTTGGAGTCAGCCTAAAGCCTACCTTAAACATGCAAACTCCATATACTTAAGATGCAATAAAATTGCATGCTTTTTTCACCTCTGAGGGAAGAAAAATCTATCAGAAGAAACATACTTCAACTCAAGTTAGAATATGCAATACCAGTTTAAGCATATGTTTCACTTACAAACCTCAGTGACATGCCATTCTCTAATAACATTTGTAGATTCATTCTACACTCTTACAAAAATGTGCATCTGTGTCATTCTCCAACATGCTAAGTATCTCCATGTGGGAGTGCACAGACCTACAACTTATATACCAAGTATCTACACAGTGATTCTACTCCTTCACATAGTCACAGTCTCAACATAAAGAATACCCCATTATCACCTTTAGTCCCAAGACAATGGCAGCTCCTTAAGACCATTAAACTCCCTAGTAATAGAATGTTTTGCAACTGAACTAATAAACGATACAGGAAACCTTATATCCCCCGGTAAACACCAGTGTGGTTTTGTAAACAGCTTGCTGAGTTCTTTAAAAGGGATACTGAGGCAATAAATAAGGAGCATAGAGTTCACACTGCTTATCTGGTCCTTGCCAAGGCATATGGCACTATCCCCCATGCTATGATTATTTTTTAACACATTTACTGAATTATCATTTAAGACATATGCAAACATATGTTTATAAACAAGAAAACAAACCAAGTTAATCTGCTCACATTTATACAATTATCATCAATCCAGTGTTACACAAATCGATCAATTCTTGCCTTCCTTTAAACCTCACTTCTCCAAAACATTATTCTGCATGTATTGTTCCCACAATTTCCCATGTTTGGATTACTGACAAACTATCCCAACTCAACATTAACCTATACATAGTTCACTGGATTGGGAATTGTCTGTCTGACATAACCCATACTGTTAAGGTTGAGTGGGTATTTGCTCTAGACAAAAAAAGTCACCAGCGATGCTCCATGGGGTCTCTTCTGGGTCCCCTCCTCATATATGTATCTGTGACATAAAAGCCGATACCAGAAGACTATGGCTATCCAAGTTTGTTGATGACTGCTAAAGGGGTGGTTATCAAATCCCATTCTGACCCCTAAAATTCTCCAGCAAGAGCCAGATCAAACACATGCTTGATTGATTAACCATGGACTTAACACTGACACCAAGAAATGAAACATAGTTTCCCTAGGTAAATCTAGTATCAATATTGCTTACCATTTAGGTAACAGTGAACTTAAATTTGACACAGTCATCAGGAACGTGGCTACAAATGTCGATAACATACTCTGCTTTGACCACTACATCTCTGTGGTGGTTAGAACAGCCTTTTACCTTGCACAACTTATCCTTCATGGTATCTTCTCAATGTCCAGAGAAGTTATAGTCCCACTTTATTCATACCTTATTAGTCCCACCTCAGTGAATATAATGCACTCTTCAATGTGTACCTCACTAAGCATCTAAATCAGCTTAACAAACCTTATTGTTTCCACAGACACACACACACGCAAAATCATCTCAACTGTCAGCACTGATAGTGATTCTGATAGAATGAAACCCTTTCCATCTATACAATGTCATACATATATCTGAGGGGTGATCTCTACTTAGCCTTTCATGCTATCAATGACCCCGGACTCTCTGAACTCCTACACCTAAACAGAACCAGTTGTAAAGCAAACACCCATGCTAGAGACATAATCCTATAATACCACATCAGCAACACCAAAAGTATCTTCCATTTTGGGAATAGGCTTTCCTTACGTATCAAGCAGATTACTTCCCTAGTAATCTTAAAAAACAGCCAGGATGCCTGGATGGTGTGGAGAAAGTCTAATTAATGAGGGGCATTGTTAGTCTCCAACAAGTATTGGGTGATGTGGTTGAGCTTCTCAATGGTCTCTTTTAGTCATAAGCTTAATAAGAACCTATGAACCCTAGCATCCACTGCACAAGCCATTTCTGTATTGGTGACACAGTTGTAGGAGACCCTTCCATCAGAACTTCATAACATATCTAAGTATATAAAATTCAGAGAAAAATTAATAAGCCGCCTAGAAAAACAGCAACCTGTACCTGCTACAAGCACCACTCTGTTGCATAAACTGGATTAACTCTTTTTACTAACCTGCTTAAACATACCTTCCTCCATTTCAAGAACATAAATTGAATAGTTTTCTTAAATGTCACCTCATTCACATAACACTAGTTCTAATCCTAAGCCATCCTTGTTCACAAAATACTGTCACACTTCACTATCCTCCATACTTTATCCCCCCCTTAGCATCTCTTGAACTGTAAATATGTATATACAATGTTAATTGTGTTTTTATATAATTTCAGTGCTTTTGATGAATGCAGTTCTAAATTATCTTGCATATTTCTATGATTTCTTTATGCATACTGCCAATGCATGTAATATCTTATGTTAATGGTTTGCCTTAACACTAACTTCTAACTCTTTACTGCAACTTTTGGGCTTTGGCTGAAATGGGTCTAATACGCATTAGTTCACATAAAATAAGCACATGTCACCACACACTGCCTTAGAGGGACCACAAGGAGTATGACATATATAGCTCAAAATTGTTTGAGACTCATAGGTATGTACTTCACTGTATGATAATGTGCATACCTACCCATTTTAGGATGACAGGCTCACAAAGATTTGAAGAAGCTTGTGTAATTCAGTTCTCTGATTTGTCTAGAGAAGGAATTTTACAAGGTAGGTATGGAACCCAATAAATTACAGTCCCAGCTTTCCAGGTAGTGCCAGGATATCGCACAGAAGAAAGGCACTGGAAGTAAGGTCCAAGAGGGGTGTACCAAGTGAAGAGGCAAGACAAAGTAGGGAAAACACCTGGATGAAGGAAGGCATATGTAAAGGAAATCTGACAATAGGTCAACATGCCAGTCAGTCTGTAATAAAGTAGTATAGTTATGGGTATCGGAGTCTACTCCCAGGATGACTACTTCTGTCCTGCTATATAAGATACATTGGTGTAGGTCTATCTGAAATTAATTAGGATGCTACTGACATACAGCAGGGACAAATAAGTGCAGTTTTACAAGTGGGTATGAGAGAGTACCTTTTGTCTCGCGCTTGAATAAGTTTTTTTCCAATCAAAGAAGAAACCCAATGCAACAATCTATTTTTCCTAAAAGCACTGGTTAAAAGGTTAACATCTAAGCTACATTATAACTACAAAACTTAAGAATGTGACAATTTATATCATATCACCTCCTCAGCAGATCTTCCTTTTTTAACTAAATTTACTGCTGCCTCTTGGCTTTATCCTTTATTCTGTACCTGAAATTTGGAGTGTTCTTTTATTCTGCTTATGAAGCTCTTCAACATAATAATGAAAATGCCATAATAATGAATTAGACTTAACAATCACAAGTATAATTTTTCTCCTCAGGAAATGGAGTCTTAGTTTTAATTATGAAAATTACAGACATGTCTTGATCATTATTATTGCAGTAATTAGATAAATGTAATTGATGTATCTGAACTCCCAAAGCCCCATTTTTAGTAGCCAGATTAAATAAATGCAAGTATAAATCCTTTCATCTTTTTTCATTAAAACTGAGGATTATGATATTTCTCCTTAGATGTACAAATATGTATCACTGCAATGAAATCCATAAGGATTAGAGGACCTCATATAGTGAACCCATTGACCTAAGTCTATGGAAAGATCTTTCAGCAATGACTACATGTGGCTGCCAGTGCATTACACACATTACTTTGTTGACTACAATACTTGATAACAGATTTCCTGTATAAAAGCTGTAATCTCAGCAGCATGAATATAATGTAACAGACATCAAGTTAAGTACAACATGTGAGCTGACAGCTGACAATACTGACCACAATTATACCTTAAGGTCACCCAAAAGCTAACCAGACATTCCACGTGTGAATTTGTGTTTGTGTATGTGTGCACGTCTGTTTTTGTGTGTGTGTATAGGTGAGCATGCTTGTACTTGGTAACTCTTTTTTGATTTAACATTATCATTCTGTTACAAAAAAGAAGCCAACAGTTGTTCAGCTAGTCTTGCAATAACAGGAGCCCTGTTGGTGTCAATTTCAGTTATAACTCTATGCTTCCTGCTACCTTATAATTGTGCTAACCTAATAACATCACAGTTTACTTTAATGTCCTCTTTAAGAAACATGTATTTACTTTGGAAAATGGAAATCAACATAAACGCAATCCTTTTCCATGATTATACTGGATCAAGGAAATTAAACTTCCCTGGTTATTACAGAATTTAATATTTGATGCAAATAAGTTCTTAACAGACTTTTAGCACTTAAAAGAACTTAATTTACCCCAACCAATAATAAACAACCACAAAATAACGTTAAATAACCAGATGCTTACTCCTCTGTTTTTTACTAAAATGACAGAACACTGGAAGTTGTCTAAAATGGGGCAAAATTATACAACTAAATGAAATGTGTGACAGGGTTTAGAGGGCAAAATACATTAATTCTGGACAAATGTTGCACAGCATTTTCCAAATATATGGTAGCAACATCAATTATAACTAATGTAGCAAACCTGTCTAAATTCTATATGACAAAAAAAAAATCCCCTAAAAGACTGTCTCCTCAAAACAGAATTCTTGGGCTGTACTACCTTACAGTGTTAAGGGCAAATAGTCAGATTAAATTTTCAATCTAGAACAGATGACTTTGTATGGCAAAAGTTGATTGTTGGATTTGATGGAAAACAATGGACTAACTGTCCCTCACCTGTAACATGTTAATGATGATGGTGATCTCCTGTTAACAACTTTCTCACTAGTAATATTTAATTGTCAAGGACGGAGGCACCACCATCACAAAATTATAATAGGTTTTCTGTTTAGATGCTCAGGATGTACATCTGCCACAGCAGATCTATACTGATTACTTTGAGAAGGGTGAATAATTTCAAAACTTTTACCAATACTGATTTTTCCTGTTTACAGTTAAAGGTTGGACATCAAGCTGGCACCTCGGCGTTCATAAAAATCTACTGCCAATCATTAGTGGACCGGAGTTCCGCTGTGGTGACCCCTAATCGGGAAAAGCCGAAAGACAAACAGTCCTATAGTCTAATGTTTAATATCTGCTTTTGATGTTTTGCAAACACAGCATTACTAAAATTCTCCCATCTGTTACAAGAAGATGAAGAAGAAATTTGAAAGGAAACCTTTGGATGTCAGGTTTGGTCCTATAGTGCCTCACCTGCCATTGGGAAACTCTGTTGTGGCTGGATTTGGTTAATTGGACTACTCTGCTTTAACTTTACCTACAGCCCCTTCAGAAAAGTAAAGAAAAAAGAGGCTTCCCTCTCTGATTATGATTTGCAGTCACAAGAGCAGGGATTGGAAGGAGAATGTTTTGCTTCAGGATTTTCTTCTCACCCTGAAGATTCTGATTTTGAGGAAAGTGTTACTTCAGCTTCCCTACAGAAGACCTTTCTTTTTCTAATGATACTTTTAAGATGAAAGAGGTGGGATCAGAATGAAATTCCTACTGCCTAGCAGATGTACTATAATTCGTAATAGGTGGATATTCCTAAGTCCGCAGCTGTTTGTGCTGTTTTCTCACAGCTTGTAGTTTACCTGACAGTGAGCCTCCTGCCCCTGTAAAGTCTGACAAGTTGTACAGGGTACCTAAAACAAATACTTGCTTTCTAACTCTACAGTATACACTGCAGTGATTTCTCTATCCAAAACTGCTTCTACTAGACAACTTATTAATGTTAATCCCATTCCATCTGACAAGGGTGACAAATCTGTGAGGAAATGTTTTTCTTCTACTTCCACTATAACATTCCGAATTTTGAATTGCCAGGCTCACATGATGAAGTCTGTACTGCTGTCTTTTGAGAACTTGAAAAAACAAGTTACCCTTCGCTCTCCCAAGGCAAAGCACTCTTTGAATTTTTCTTGCTTCTCATGCTTAAACATGCATTAATGTGTTCTTACAATGCTGCTAATACTGCCTCCATGTTTGCTGTTTCTATGTCAGTCATAAGATTTGCTTGGCTTCATAGTCAAAACCATCCTGAAGACATTAAAACATGACATCTAAAATTATGCTGCTGAGGTAATTAAAAGATTTGATGAGAAGAGAAACTTGATTCAAGGGGTGACCCAAATCTTGATTCAAGGGGTGACCCAAATCAAGCATCAAGGTGAATCCAAACAGGATTTTTAAAATCAATGGAAATGAAGCTCCAAAAAGAAAGGGAAAGCCTCTAATAATCAAAGACAGTCCAAAAAGTCAGAATGACTTTTAGCCTCTTCAGACTCTCCATCTCTCTGAAAATACATCTTTTTATGTGGCAGCACATGATTTTATACAAATGAGTTATTAAAGTAATTCAAAAGGGGTATAACATGGCAAAGGGAGTTCCCACTCCCTCCCTTCTATGGAATCCTCATTGCCCAATAAACCAGTTACCACTGTTTCCTCCAGCTGCGGAAGAAATGTTATCTCAGGAAGTCATAGAACCAGTGCCTGCCTGCCAGATGGGCAAAGGATTGTATTCATTTTTTTTTCTGTTAGAAAAGAAGGAAGGGACTTGGAAAGTCTATGCTAGACCTCTCCTTTCTCAAACTTGTTTGTCAAATTCTGAAAAGTCAGAAAAATTATCCCTTAAGACTCTATTACCTCTTGTCCCCATACTAGTTTTTCATGGTAAAGCTAGGTTTAAAAGATGCTTATCATCACATTCCTACTGGCAAGAGTTTTAGGTATTTCTTAAGATTTTCAGTATCTGCTCATATTATCCGTTCTCTGCCATACCCTTTGGCTATCTACTGCTCCAAGGGTATTCGCAAAGTGTCTGGCACCAGTGATAGCTTATTGCAAACTTCAAGGCATTTGCATCTTATATTTTGAAGACGCTTGTTCTAGGTGTCAATAATCCTTAGGAAGTGTTCAGTATCTGCTACTTAGTCTGGATTTTCAAGTGAACTTCCAGAAATCTTTTCTCATCCCTTCTCACAAAAATTACCCTGAGATGCCTCTTAGATTCTACCCAGGAAGGGCCTTTCACCCTCCAGACAATGAAGAGAGATTCCAAAGGTTCTTCCTGATTTTTTTTCAGTCAAAAGCAGGTATCTGCCAGGAAAGTGTCTCAGGATTCTGAGGTACATGAATTCTATGAATCTCATGATTCCAGTGGTCAGACTTTACATGAGAACAATTCAGTGGTACCTCAGAGGTCAGTCCAGACTCATTATCTACACCCTATACTTTTTTGGATCCCTATACTGGAGTTTGTAAGGAATGAGATTCTATGGTGGATCGACCAGTTGTCCCACAATCCAGGTCTCCCTTTCTCCCCTCCACCTCCTTGTCAGTCTGTCACAACAGATGCTAAAGACTTGGCATGGGGAGTGGTTTCCAAAGATGTGAAAGTGTAAGGTTTGTGGAACAAACTCAACACAAAAAAGCTCATAAATGTCAGAGAGATGTTGGCAGTAAAGAATACTTTGAAAGCCCTAAATGATCTTTTGTCTCCAAGATCTTTAAAGGTTTTCACAGACAATACCACAATGATGTGCTATGTAAACAAACAGGGAATTCCAGATCTCACACCTCTTGAATACATGACATGATAGCCTGGGAGGTAGCAACTCAGCTAATTTTGAGTCTCCAAGCTTAATAGTTTCTATTAGAGCTAAACCTTGCAGCAGACAGGCAAAGCAGGACCAGGACTGGCCTTTATGAAAAGGAACTTCATAATGGGTCCTTCCAAAAATTGGTCCATCTGTTGGAAAACACCTCACTTAGATCTGTTTGCCTCCTTTCAGACAGCTGAAAGAATTCTGCTCCAGGACTCCTCACAAACAGGCCTGAAAGATGGATGCTCTCTCATTCCTATGGTAGGGAATGATCCTCCATGCATTTCCACTCCTTCCACTGACATCCAGGGTTTTTGAAAAGATCCAAGAGGACTCCCCAAAAATTGTGATGGTGACCCATTTTTACCTATACAATAGTGGTTACCATTTTTTTAAAACTGGCCATAAGCAATTAACACAGGATTCCCAACAAACTGATTTACTCACACAAGACGGGGGTGGTTTGATACACCTCATCCTAAAAACTCTTCAACTGACTGCTTGGATTATAGATTTTTGATACCTTTTGAACACCTTTTCTTCTGCGGACATGTAGCAGATACTGAAGGAGACAAAAAAAAAACTGCTACAAGGAAATTGTGTGTCTAATTCGAAAACATTTTCTAGTCTGTGCCATTCTAAGAACCAAGATCATTTTAAAGCTGTTTGCCTTTGGCTCTTGATTATGTGTGTGAGTTACCATCCTCTGGCCATTCTTGCTTCTTTATCAAAGTTCATTTGTTGGTCATTTTTGCATTTCTGCCCTTGGATCCCCCTCCTTTTATCAGTCCTCAAGTCAAGCAGTTTTTAAAAGGGGTTTTATATATTAGTACACCTAGAAAACAGGTGTCTCTTCCTTGGGATCTTATCCTTGTGCTTGAAAAGCTTACTCTTTTTCTATTTGAACCAACTCTGCAGGTAGGTTTGTGGTGTTTAAAATGGAAGACTATTTTGTTCATTCCTTTGACCTCTGCAAGAGTACCTGAATTACATGCTCTTATGGTGAGTCACTCCTACATCATTTTCCATAAATGGGAGGTTTCTATGAGATCTAATCCTTTTGTTTATGCCTAAAACAATCTCAAGAGTTTACCTTGTGCCAAGTCTAATTTCCTCGTCTTTTTTCTGAACCCAAAAACAAGGGAGAAGAAAACTCTTCATAATCTGGATGTCCACACAGCTCAAAGACTAGATAGACAAAGCTCTATCCTGCAGGAAAGCTGACCAGCTGTTTGCATTCTGTGAAGGTAGGAAAAAAGGACAACCAATGTCAAGCAGACAATTTGTAGATCACCATAAGTAGGGTTAAGGCATGTAGCACCAGAGCTTTAGCTTGTTTGGTGGCTTTCTGAAAAGGGGTGGACTAGAAAAATCCAGATACAGCAACTTGATACTCTGTACATCCCTTTACAAAGCAATACAAACTCGATTTCTTTAGCAGTTCCACAATTGGGTTTGTCAGAGCCATTCTCCAGAAGATTCTGAATTGCCTTCCTCCTTTTGGTTTGATTTCTAAAGCTATAGTAATCTACTTGCACAGCTTAGATTATTGCAACAGTGATCTAATATTGAACATAGTACAGTGATGCAAGTAAACTTACCATAACAATAGATGTTCTAATAGGTCACAGACCCTCCCCCTTTACTATTTTTCTGTATTGTTAGGGGGTGGATGGAGATAAATATATATATATATATATATATATATATATATATATATATATATATATTTATATAGATAGACAGATAGATAGATATACATGTGTATGTGATGTGTGAGGTATTGTAAGCTATGCCTATATATATATATATATATATATATATATATATATATATATATATATACACACACACACACTTTTGTATGTGATGTGAGGTATTGTAAGCTATGCCAGAAGTAGGCCAGTGGATGTGTAACATATGCCAGCAGAGCTAGCTGGAATTTTGTTACGAATTATATGTCATTTCTATATCAAACTGATTTGTACAGATACTTGTGATGAAAAATGTTTTTGTAAAGCTGCTTGTGTTAAAAATGTACCAACAGTGTGCCCTGATGGACAGAAAAAGAAATATATATGTATACTTGTAACTATTTAAATGTATATGTTTTAAGAGAGGACACTGGAAGAGAAGAGGTTAATCTCAAACTTTGAAAATGGTTTGAAATGAAATTACCTGGCTTAGGCCATAAAGATTGTATTTTACATTCCTCAATGCAGCCAGAGACAAGTCTGTACTAGGAAGCTTCCTGTATATCATTGGGGTGAACTAATTGCTACTCTAGAAAGGTGGAGGTTTGAAATTGTTGTATGACTTCCAAGGCTCTGTGTGTGTGTGTGTGTGTGTGTGTGTATTACTGACACATATGTGCTAAATCCTGACAGCTTCTAGCCAAGGGGGAAGCATGGGAACCAGAATTCAGATGACCGGATGCTGTAATCCATCACTAAAAATAATAGTTAATACTAGGTGAAATTGAAGTCTCAGAGCAGACTATTTTTGTAACCTGACAAGGAAGGACCCCTCAACTACTTCATCTTGGATTGCTCTAGTAAGTAACCAGGGAACAGTAATTCTTTAGGTCAGTCAGGAAAATATAGTGAGATTATTTAAGTATTGCTTTTCTGCAACAGTGTGAACCTGTCCACATGTGTTGTTTTAATATTTCCTTTGATTGAAACTCTGGTGTTTACTGTAAACATATATTTAGTATGTTCGTGTTCTATTGTTATTTCTTACTAAATATATTTAAACTTTTCATTGCTGCTGGTCCTTTAGAGAATATTTTAACCTTTGAGAATACTTATATCTATTGGTGACACTGTGGCCACTCCTGAAAACCTGGCTGTTTGGTCAACAATACCATCTGTATTAATATTAATTTCATTAGGTACCCTTTCAAGAGCCTTAGAGTAGCTGGCTTTGGGGTGTCTGGTGGCAGTGTAGCTACCTTATAGTCTGGGCAGAAGGGGGCAAAGCTAGTAAATCTGTGCCAGCCTTTCTCAGGGGTGTATGCCAGCTACTTGCAGCAGGAACATGAAGCACTGGTGTCAAAGAAAGAGTGATGAAGAACTTGGCTCGGACACTCAGCTTAGGTTTCAACTCTATAGCCATGCCAGTGGGGAGTCTTTGGACCTGGAGGGAGACAGACAGAGAAACCCAGATCCTTGACTGAGTGTGTTCCTATGTGTTCTTAAGATGTGATGGCTTGGTGGATAACTACTGGGACTATGGTGTATAGGGTCCTGTGTTCGAGACCTGCATAGCTGTTTATTTTACCTGGTACAAGGCTCCAGAGAGCACTCCAGCACTACTGGGCTACAACTCATACCACACATTTCGGCCACAGAACATGGACCGAAACACAAAAGGAGGGGGTGTATCCATATTCATCAAGGATACCCACACCTCCAGGTTAGTGGCGCAGCATGATACCTCTGAGATCATCCATGTGCAACTAACATCGGGCAAATCTGCAATGCAAATTGTGGCCTGCTACAGATCACCCTCCATGACCCAGGACCACCACTCCGCCTTTCTGGAGACACTGGAAAACATGAAGGTCCTACCTAACACCCTGATCTTGGGAGATTTCAATTACCCTACCATTAACTGGGAAAACTACTTGAGTACAAACTCCCAGGCTCAGCGCTTCCTGGAATTTATCAACTCAAATGCCCTGGATCAGCTGGTAAACTCCCTTACCAGAGGCCACAACATATTGGACCAGGTCATCATCAACATGGGTGACAGGTGCTCCGTACCAGAGGTCAACCCGTCACTGGTTAGATCAGACCATAAATTAATCACCCTGGATGTTCACACCCCACCACCACCCCCAACCAAGGAAACCACAGTGAAAAACTTTTCTAAAGCAAACTTCACCTTACTTAAGTCAGAGGTGGTAAGTTTCACAGCCCCTACGCTAAAGGATAACACTGCCCAAGATGCAGAATCCTTTACAATTGCACTCTATGAGCACCTACAAGGATGCATGGATCGTGCCATCCCTAGCAAAACCAAGACTCACTCCCCTAAGAGAAGGAAACCAGTCTGGTGGATCCCTGTCATAAACAGGTTATACAACAAAAGGAGGAAACTAGTTCAGAAAAAAAGCAAATCCCAAGAAGGAAAGACATCCCTGATCAGTATCAGTAAGAAACTAAGGTCCCTCATAAAATCATCCAAGGCTAACTTCAAAAGAAAAATAGCCAAGGACTCGAAAGATAACCACAAAGCCTTCTTTAGCTATGTCTAAGTGGCAACTCGTAGATATGCTCTGAGATAGTGCAAAATAGCACAAAATATACTGAACCTACTGATATTGCCAACATACTGGCAGATAGATTCAGTGCAAACTTCACCTCCCTCTCACCTTCAAAAGGGCCCACAACAATAACGGAAAAGTGTAGTGTCCTGGAAATCACAGAAGCAGAGGTGAAAACAGCCCTTTCAAAAGCCAAAAAAACAGCATCAATGGGGCCAGATGGTGTCCCAGGCTGCGTCTTGCACGAACTACAGAACAAACTAACCCCCCACCTAAACACGCTGTTCAACCTCAACCTCTCCACAGGCTACAATCCCATAGAATGGTGCACAGCAATGGTTATTCCACTCCACAAAGGAGGAGCCACAACTGACCCTGGTAACTATCGCCCCATAAGCCTAACTAGCCTGGTCTGCAAGGCTATGAAGCGCATCACCATGGAACTCATTAACAAAGACATTGGGAACCTCCAAACACTTGACCCAACCCAGTTTGGCTTTGTTAAGGGCAGATCATGCCTACTAAACCTGGCTGACTTCTTCAAGACAGTTACCAAGGCCATAGACAAGGGAAAGGTGGTTCACACAGCCTACCTTGATCTCGCCAAGGCGTTCGACACCATTCCTCACTCGGGTATTATAGAAAAACTCACCAGCCTGAACATAAACCCATATGTCACAAGATGGGTTGCCAACTGGCTTACAGACAGAACTCACACGGTAAGAATAGCGGGCTCCAGGTCTGACTCTAAACCAGTCACAAGTGGTGTCCTGCAAGGCTCAGTTCTGGGACCCCTACTGTTTGGCATATATTTCTCAGAAGTACAGGAAAATACAGGAGGGCTATGGCTAACCAAGTTCGCCGATGACTGCAAACTGGGAGCCATAACTGACTCTCCGGCTGACACGGACATCCTCCAAAAAGGCCTTACTGAGACAGACACCTGGTGTCAAAGTCATGGCCTCAAGCTAAATGCCAAACATGCATAGTCATCCCGTTTGGGAAAAACAAAACACACATGAATTACCACATAGGTGGCAGCCCCCTTAATACAGAAGAAGTAATAAGAGATCTGGGGACACAGGTAGATAGTAATCTCTCCTTTGACAATCATATTGCCAAGTAGTTAGGAAATCCTTCTATGTGGCCCATCTAATTACTAAGGGGTTCGCATCTAGAAATAAAGAGGTTATAGTGCCCCTCTACTCGTCACTCATCAGACCCATCATAGAGTACAAAGCCCCATTTGGGATGTGCCTCACAAGACACTTCCAACAGCTTGAAAGACCACAAAAGCACCTCACCAAGAGGATTACTGGCCTCAAACATATGTCCTATGCAGCCCGACTGAAAAAACTCCGGCTGTGCTCAGTGGCATATCGCTTACTCAGAGGTGATCTCTGCCTGACTTACAAAGCCATGTCCAACTCAGAATTGATGGACATGCTCCACCTAAAGAAATCCAAGTCACTGCGAGCCACGCGCTCTAGTGAGCTAAACCTCGCCACAACAATAAATAGAATATGCTGAAGGGATAGATTCCTGTCACAGAGACTTCCCCATGCTTTGGAACAAAATTCCTACCTACATTAGGCAGAGCCCCTCACTAACACTCTTCAAGAGAAGCCTTGACGAGTGGATGGGTAACAGAAAGTACACCCCTGGGATCACTTCATTGGCTCTGCTTGACAGAGGCTCAGTTAATTAATCAATGGGGCGGCGGAAGCAGACACACTCTGGCTAGGCTTATAAATGCCCTCGGGCAGATAGCCTAGTACCGACCTATGAACCTATAAAAGAAATTGTGCTTGATGCACACAGCTGCAACTGGAAATACTGGGTGCATCCATTTTTGTTCCAAGTGAACATCACTCTCCAGTTTGTGTATATAGCTACTACTGTGTTGTGTTGCCTAACACTTCTTTGTTCTCCTTTCAGGGACTATCACCTCCCTTATTGTGGCAAGAAAGCTTAGATAATTTTGGTACTCTGTATTTAGATATGCCATGCTACAGCATGTGGGGAAGCATGGGTAATTTCACATACCAGACAGAAGAGAGCCAACATAATGTGGTCTTATGGCAGACTATTTTCTTGAGATACAGGGGGTCACAGACTACATGCACAATGCAATAAATTCCCGTCATGAGGAACAGAGAAGACATATCAACTGCCAGGTGGTCTGTCACTCACAGAGGGAAAAATACTCTGCATCTTCAAGCCACACAGACAGTGTCCATGACTCTCACATAAGACACAAAACTTATATCAGAAGTGTATGGACTGATTTTACACAGGTATCTCACTGACAATTTGGATATGCCATGAAGCCTAGGTTAATAACATCTATCAGAAATCCCCATACCATGGTACAGAATGGCTACAAATATGCCCTGTTATTGTCAAATATGTTTGGCCGTAGTTCTGTTGTCTGGATGCATCTGAAAATGTTCTGCAGAATGACCCTGCCACATGCAGTAAGATATAGTCAGTTACGTGCTATGTCACATATTATATGCAAACAGTTGCAGCAAAGAATGCACATTCAGGAGGAGGAAGTCTCCGATTCAGCAGTGGAAGCCTAATGAGGTGACCGTGGAAGGATCAGCTGAAAGGAAGGACTATGCCAGATGAAAGTGGGCTGCAAAATGCACACCATTTACATTTTCTGTAAAAGCCTGGTCTATATAAATAACCTCTTCTTCTCCACACACACACACACACACACACACACACACACACACACACACACACACACACACACAGACAATTTCTAGATGGTTGCCTCATGCTACTTCTTTTTGCTATTCTCACCTGCCTGTTTATGTACCACCTGACTGTGGTGCTGTCTGTGCACACTTGGAGTGGTTTGGGATTCCAAAGGTGGGCAAAAATATAAACAGCTTGCAAAACAGACATTTATTTTAGGTTGATATAGTCCTTCCGGAAATGGGGTTGCCACTTCCCCTTAACTCGGTGTAATCCTGTCCACACCCCTCCACACCTAATCCAAGGTGTCCATGTGAACTTGCTGAAGAGGAAGAGGCATTATGAAAGGTAATCATGGGTTAAGGATGACCTTACCCTTCCACCAAACAATTCCTTTTTGAGACAAGGCAGAAGGGGAATAAGGATGCCCATGGCATGGCAGTGGTAGGACCACACAGATTTCAGATACCGTTGGATTTTCCTCATGTGAAGTCTGGTACTGATATAGGCCTATTGGATGAATAACTTCTATCCTGATTTTTTTTTTGTCTATTTAAAAACTCTGGTAAATAGGCTAGATTTTTATTCACTTCTGGCAGTAAAAAACAATAGTGCAAGCCTGATTCTCTCTGCCTCCATATTTCACCTTCCTGACAGTTTATTGCCTTTATGATTTTCCATGTAATACAGCAGAATCAATGGCTCACTGAGTAGGTTGCACTAGAGCAGCTTTTTTTAACCTTTTAGTTAAGCCAGTTAAACATAACAGATGTGCACTGCGCTTTCTGTGACTCCAGACTTTTAAGATCATCTCAGTGAAAAGATCCTTGCTTACAAAATCTCCAGGTGTGTCATCTTTCGGTGAAACTCTGTTCACCAGGATTATTATGAATGGCCCTGTTCGATTTGGGAGGTGAGCACTATTACGTGCTCAAAAAGGACGCCATGAAATTTTTAATGTGTCTACATAAAGGTGTATATGGCTAGGCATCTTACAGTCTCTGTGATCACTTCTAAGTATTGTTCTTATTTTCAAGCTTTCACTAGAGGACCTAGCTACTTTGTAGAATCGCTCGCTTATGCCATTGCAGGTATAGCCAAAAAGAGCAGTGGACCCCTTCAACTCAGTTCTTCATTACTAAAGGTTCAGTATAGTATGATGAGGAGAAAGCAAGAAGAATTTGAGACATTTTGCTGTTAGGTAAATCGTCACAGAAAGCGTGGTAAGATGGTAGACATGATGACAGGGATTGCTAAAGGTATGCAAACTACAGTATACGCATGTGAACTACCATTTCTTCTTCGTGCAATGTAACTCAGTAGATCTTCACTTACAAAAGAGTACAAAGCAATAAATATTGGAGATAAAAGATACTCAAGTTGAAATCATGACAACAGGCCTTGTAGGATGACTGTCAAAATTTACTTTCGACCTGTCTGCCTAGGCTGCAGGTTTTTGCAAAGTTGAACAGCTTGAACCATGCTGACATTTTACAATAACACTTCATTAAAGCAAGCTAAATCTCCCACACAAAGCCGGGGCTTGAAAAGACCAGGAAGGGTATTTGCAACTTGCCCTCAACAAGATGTAAATTGACCTAGTCAAGTCAACATAGTCTGCTTAGCTATTAACATTTCCAACTCTGCCATGAGCAAAAAAGAAACGTTTTCCTGTCAAGCAACTGCAGTTCTAGCAATACAGTGTAACATTTCAAAGTGCACATAACATCAGAATTCTTAAGAAGGCCTTTTATGTGAATGGTCTGCAGAATAAACGAGAAGCCACTGCATTGGTTCAGATCGAGTTTGCCTTGAAACAAAGTTTAAGCAACACATGAAACTACCTGTCCTTGTGAAACACAATAAGTAGTCTTTTATACCTTAATGTCTGAAGTTCTACATTCAGAGAACAGAGGTAAATGCCACTAGGTATGAGATAAAAGAGGAATGAACATCATTAAAAATTAGAAGCTCAAAAAAAAAATAGAGAGCGAGAAACATGTTAAATGTTTCTAGATGAAGTTTAGATACTAGCTTAAGACTACAGTTTCAATGAGCAGATTTAGGGTCATGACACCATTCAAAAAGGCCCAGATCACATATGTCTGAGTTACTATAATCTCATCCACTGCTAGATGGAACACCAAGATGTCTAACTGATAAGCTTTTTACCAATACCTCAGATCAAAATATGAAAGACTTCAAGGCAAGACATACCTTAAAGGAAGACAGACTTATCCTCTTCAGAGTTGCTTACAGCTTGCATGCCTGGTACACGGTACATTACAATTACTTAGTTACCCCTCAGGTTGTGTTAAAGGATATGAGGGCTGTGTGTTCAGCAGCTAGGCATGTAGTCTCAGGGAATTTCAAGTGGAGGTGGATCAGTATACCTAGATTCATGTTGGCAAATTCAAAATCGTGAAAAGGAAAGGAGACATATTATCATGTGACAAAGGAGAAGAAACAAATTTGCCTGAGATAGATGACAGTATCATTCTGTACAAGGCCAACTGGACCTTTGGGTCAGATGGAATGTGAGAGAAAGAGAAAGCATGGTCAAATCTCACTTTGCACAAGTGAAACAATGTATATTTCTAAAAACCCATGCGTCCCATGAAGGCAGAGTAGCTATCAAAGAGGCGATAATGCCGGTGAGTGTGGAGTTGCAAAAACATGTCTTCTGGTAAATTAGATGAAATGTTCCATGTTGTTAATGCTAAAGTAGCAGCCTTTAAAAAAGAATTAGTGGAACACAAAAGTAATAAGATTAGTAGAGACATTAAGGATTACAACTTGGATAAAGCGTTCCTGTGGAAACGCAAATATGATAGGTCTTCCTCTGGTCGAGGGAGGGACCAAAGTTATAACAACACTTCCATTTCCACTTGTGTCTTTTGCAACCTCAGAGGAGACAGAATCTTATATGGGAGCTGTTGGTGAAAATTAAGAATTTTCAGCTTTACCACAAGCTCAAAGTCCAGCGAAGTTAAATAGACGTTTTCGGAGCACTAATAACACCAAACTCCACAATCACAACAGAAAACATGGCTGTAATGACTGGGGACAACACAAATATTATGGAAGAAATTCAAAGGGTCAAAATAGCAAAAGAAGACGTTAGAACTAACAGGTGTGACTTTCCTAACGACTCTCTAGTATTAAATTTATCCAAATGCGAAGTTTCTGATGCAGTGCTTTCTGTGCTTAATTTGGGACTTAAATTTATTCCCACAGCTTTACCCAGGTGGCATATATTAAAGAGTGAAATAGTCCTGCTTTGCAGGAAATTACATCTAATAGATTATTTTGAAGAATATAATAATGATGGTTTATGTGATATAAATGAAAGTTCTGATGATTCTTTTCATTCCTGTTATTCATCGGGGGATGATTTTCTTGCACATGATGTTTCTGCATATGACATTAATGCCTATAGTAATTTTAACACTAGCACTATTCCTGTAAAGAGTCAATTTATTCTACCTTTTACCAATAATACCATACAAGGTTATATTGCTACTTTGAAATTTGAGGCTGAACGGTTATATTGGAAGTGCGTTAATAATAAATCTGGTGTATGTTACAATTTGAGTAAGCAGTAATGGCTGGCCTTTTCTGCCCTGTGTAATGACAAAAATTTAGTAATGAAACAGTCTGACAAGGGGAATTAAATTGTTATGCACTACACCCAATATTTAGATATGTGTTATGCCCATCTTAGTAATGAAGAAGTGTATGAGAAGTGTAATATTTCCAAATATCATGAGTCCATAGATGAATATCATCTTCTACTCAAGAAGTGTCTGCGGTTAGGATATTTCAGTGCCAATGATGTAGACAAGAATTTTAAAGTTGAGAATTCGAATATAGCAGTATTTTACTGCTTACCAAAAACGCATAAGCGCCTGGATAATCTGAGCGGTAGACCTATTCTCTCAGCAGAAAAGTACTTTTTGAAAAATATTTGTATTTTTCTACATGAATATTTGAAAAAAATATGTTTCTGGCATACCATCTTATGTCAGAGATAGTCAGGGCTTCCTAAATAAAATTATGGACATAACGTGGAATAGTACTAAATATTGGCTTTGTACAGACGTAAAAAGCTTGTATACCAATATTAAGCATAATGTATGAATAACAGCTTTATTTTATTTTCTGGGTGATTCTCCTATGTCTCATTTAATTATTGATTTAGTCCTTTTTTGCCTCAAAAATATTTTTTTCTATCAATTGCAGGGGACAGCCATGGGGGCAGCTTTCACCCCCATGTATGCTAATCTTGTGATGGCCAAGTTTGAGGAGGATTTTATCAAACCCCATAGGTTCTATAAATCACAGGTAGTAGTGTACTTTCGATTTATATATGACTTAATTTTTTTTATCCAAACGAACCAAACTGAAACGAAAAACAAGTGAAAAGCCACCAACTGGAAATCCACGAATAATTTATTGAAATAACAACCAATGCTTGAAATATACGATAATAACTGTAAGCGCTTTCGTTTAATTAGTATTAAACTTCATCAGACAACCTCCATGTTACATCACTTCCTTTTATAACTTCCTATACATTTGAAAAAACCCGCCAAATAGCCATTCTAAAACTTGCGCATGCCTAGTTAGTAAAAATGTGGAACTAGAATAAAAAATAAAGAATAATGAAAAAATGCAATCAAATTATGTTTATGTGGAATAGATAATTAATAAATAATTCATATATTATCAAAGCATATATAAAATCGAAATAAATTATTAATATTTGATTTTTAATTTTTAAAATCCTAATAAATAATTATTAAATATATAAATTATAAATGAATTTTTATAAATATTTATCAATACATACCTTATTAATATTATAAATATCTTAATATTTTAAATATAAAAAGATTTCTTAATCTTTGATTTTCTTCCTATCTAATGCTTTTAATTTTAAAATTGGCGTTATTGAACTACGTTCATTAATTCCTGGCCATGAATCAGCCTGCAATTTAATTTGCCATTGTAATTCTTTCTTCTCTAAAAAAAGTCCCCATGGGCATTTATCATCTATTTCAACATGATCAATAGCCATAAAATAAAATTGATGGTTTATATACTCAATGTGTTTCGCAAGAGCATTATTTAATTTATTTTTCTTTATAGAATATTCATGTTCATAAATTATTTGTGATAACATTCTCTCTGTTTTTCCTATATAAAATATAGGACAGGAATTACACGTGGCTAGATAAACTATTGCTTTGGATTTACAGTTATATTTACTTTTTAAAAGATATTTTTTGTTTCTTAGAAAAAAACTATTACCTTCTTTAATTTTATAATACCAATTACAGGCTCCACATTTATTCATCCTCATATTTAAACTTTTGTTAGTTGTTATGTTAGATCCACTTCTTAATATATCTTTAAAGCATCTTCCTTTTCTATACACTATTTTAGGTAGATCAGGTAAATATTTTTTACACTGTGGATCATCCATAAGAACTGTCCAACTATCATAAAATATTTCTGTTAATGAATAATGTTCTTGAAAATAAGTAATTGTTAGAGCTTTAGTAAAATCTTTCTTGGTATTATTTATTAGGCTATTAGTATTATGATCTTCATTTATACTCAATATATTATTTCGATCAATCGTCTCTAATATGACTTGTTTACTCAAAATAGGTTTAAAATGCCCACATTTTCTCTTATTTATTACTTCGAATATTAGTGAATCAACTAATATTTCTGAATAACATTTATCAATAAACATAGTTTTTAAAAATTCACATTCTATTAGAAATTCATCAAACTTAGTTATCATACGAGTAGCTCTGACCAATTGCCCTTTCACTACAGATTTTTTCTGATATTCGGGATGAGAACTATTATAATGAAGAAAACCATTTGAATATGATTTTTTCTATGAATATTTGCAATATATGTTGCATTTTGTAAATCCTTCGTTAGGTGTACATCTAAATAATTAATACTTTTCTCATCAATATTCCAAGTAAATTTTTAAAAAAAATCTGTAGTTTGATTTCTGTATATTAAAAATTCATCTAAAAATTCCAGAGCACCATTCCACATAAGACAAACATCATCTTGGAACGATGATAAGATTTAATATATTTAAAATATTGACTATTAAAAATGAATTTTTTCTCCCAGAAAGCCATTACAAGATTTGCATATGTGCCTCCAGAAGGAGAATCCATTTCTACACCTTTTTTCTGCAAATAATATTTTTTCTCAAAAGTCAAAAAATTATTATTTAAGACGATTTCAAGAAGTTCTATTATCAAATTAATCAATTCTTGGTTTAAACCTCGTTGGAATAACAATTCATTGATCCATTCTAGTCCTACTGATTGGGGGATAACAGTATAAAGATCACATACATCTATAGTGACCAAAATATCTTTCTCATCAAATAGAACCTCATTAATATGCTGTAAAAATGTCCATGAATCTTTGCATATATGTTCTTCATTCTTAATGATCTTTTTAAATTCATAATCAACATATTTAGCACAAGCTGAAGGGATAGAATTCCGACCGTCAACTAGTGGTCTCATTGGTGGATCACTCATATTCTTTTTTTAAATTTACTTGGAATATTGATGAGAAAAGTATTAATTATTTAGATGTACACCTAACGAAGGATTTACAAAATGCAACATATATTGCAAATATTCATAGAAAAAAATCATATTCGAATAGTTTTCTTCATTATAATAGTTCTCATCCCGAATATCAGAAAAAATCTGTAGTGAAAGGGCAATTGGTCAGAGCTGCTCGTATGATAACTAAGTTTGATGAATTTCTAATAGAATGTGAATTTTTAAAAACTATGTTTATTAATAAATGTTACTCAGAAATATTAGTTGATTCACTAATATTAGAAGTAATAAATAAGAGAAAATGTGGGCATTTTAAACCTATTTTGAGTAAACAAGTCATATTAGAGACGATTAATCGAAATAATATATTGAGTATAAATTAAGATCATAATATTAATAGCCTAATAAATAATACCAAGAAAGATTTTACTAAAGCTCTAATAATTACTTATTCTCAAGAACATTATTTATTAAGAGAAATATTTTATGATAGTTGGACAGTTCTTATGGATGATCCACAGTGTAAAAAATATTTACCTGATCTACCTAAAATAGTGTATAGAAAAGGAAGATGTTTTAAATATATATTAAGAAGTGGATCTAACATAACAACTAACAAAAGTTTAAATATGAGGATGAATAAATGTGGAGCCTGTAATTGGTGTTATAAAATTAAAGAAGGTAATAGTTTTTTTCTAAGAAACAAAAAACATCTTTTAAAAAGTAAATATAACTGTAAATCCAAAGCAATAGTTTATCTAGCCACGTGTAATTCCTGCCCTATATTTTATATAGGAAAAACAGAGCGAATGTTATCGCAAAGAATTTATGAACATGAATATTCTATAAAGAAAAATAAATTAAATAATGCTCTTGTGAAACACATTAATGAGTATATAAGCCATCAATTTTATTTTATGGCTATTGATAATGTTGAAATAGATGACAAATGCCCATGGGGACTTTTTTTTAGAGAAGAAAGAATTACAATGGCAAATTAAATTGCAGGCTGATTCATGACCAGGAATTAATGAACGTAGTTCAATAACACCAATTTTAAAATTAAAAGCATTAGATAGGAAGAAAATCAAAGATTAAAACATCTTTTTATATTTTTATATTTAAAATATTAAGATATTTATAATATTAATAAGGTATGTATTGATAAATATTTATAAAAATTCATTTATAATTTATATATATTTAATAATTATTTATTAGGATTTTAAAAATTAAAAATCAAATAATAATTTATTTCGATTGTATATATGCTTTGATAATATATGAATTATTTATTAATTATCTATTCCACATAAACATAATTTGATTGAATTTTTTCATTATTCTTTATTTTTTAATCTATTTCCACATTTTTACTAACTAGGCATGCGCAAGTTTTAGAATGGCTATTTGGCGGGTTTTTTCAAATGTATAGGAAGTTATAAAAGGAAGTGATGCAACATGGAGGTTGTCTGATGAAGTTTAATACTAATTAAACTAAAGCGCTTACAGTTATTATCGTATATTTTAAGCATTGGTTGTTATTTCAATAAATTATTCGTGGATTTCCTGCTGGTGGCTTTTCGCTTGTTTTTCGTTTTAATTTTTTTTATGTGAGGGGCAGCAAGGGGATGCCCAGGAATTTATAAATGATTTACAATCTAATAATACGGGCCTACAATTTGATGGGGTTCAAACAGGTCCCCGGGTGAGCTTTCTGGATATTGATCTTAATGGTTTAGAGACTAGTATACATAGAAAATTGATCAAAGAAATCAATTCTTGTACAGCAGTAGTCACCCAAACACTTGTTTGTACTACCATATAATGAAATTTTGTGGATTAATAAACTGTGTAGTATGGATAGTATATTCAATACGGAAATACTGGAGGCTGAAAAAAATGTTTATTAAGAGAAGTTATAATGTTAGTCAAGTTATGGAGGCAAAAATTAAAAATTATGGAAATGAGACAGCAACAGAGGACTGGTGACAGTAAGGCCACTGTTCCTCACAGGGGCTGAGAGTACAGAGGATTTGATAATAAGATTATGAAATTATCATGCACTAAGGGTAGAACTTCTTTTAAAGAAGATAGTAGGAAAGAAATTTACTTTGTTACAACTTTCAATATGATTACTGCGGTGGTGGTGCTGTGGCAGCGTTGTCACCTCACATTAAGACATTGTCCTGTTCGATTCTCAGCGAAAGCGTTCTCTGTGTGGAGACATGCGTGAATGGGCGTACCTTCGTTGAAGGTTGTGCATCAGAGCTGGCAACTCGGCACGTAAAAATCTACTGCCAATCATTAGCGGACCAGAGTTCCGCTGTGGCGACCCCTAACCGGAAAAAGCTGAAAGATACAACTACTTTCAATGTGATTACTGAACACATTGTTGAAAAAGTACAGGAAGTCTGGCCCTTGACTTTGAAGGATAGAGATTTGAGGCATTTACTACCTAGATATATTAGTATCTCATACAAAAGAGCTAGAAAACTATCTGATATGCTTGTACATAACAACTTCATTCCACCAGATGGCAGTACAAATAGGAACATAATACTTAAAGGCATTATGCCTTGTAATAGAAGTTCCATCTGTAAGCAAGTGGTTAATTTTTTTCCATACATTAACAAATCCAGGCTTACTATAAAAGGCAATTTTACATACACAGAAGGAATAGTTTATGCTCTACAATATATGTGTAACCTGTTTTATACTGGGGAAACTTATAGAAGCTTTAATGTTCGCTTTCAAGAACATTTAAGAGATATTAGAAATAAAAAGTGGATAGCCCATTGGGTGGTCATTTCATCTCTTTCCACAATTCTAATTCTGATGTTTTACAGGGTTGTGTTTTGGAGAAAGTAGAGGTAGTTTTAGGGGACTGTACCAGTTTGAAGGAGAAACTTTTAAAAAAGGAAACATTTCTGATTTTAAAATATGGTACTTTGGAGCCCTTTGGGCAAATAAAGAATGAAATTGGAAGTATGTAATTTAATAATTGCATTATTGATTGAGTGTTCGATTGCTTGTTTTTGTATATAAGGGCTGTTTTGAAATGCGTTTTTTACTCTTGGAAGGCTTTTGCAAGACGAGGTGCTAAGTTTTATTAAACTCGGAATTCTGCTGGACTAGTAGCCTTTTTGTTGCTATTTTTATCTGCTTTTTTGGTGGTTTGTTGCAGAGTAGCCATCAATGTCTGGAATTTTTAGAAATAGTAAACTGATGCAGAGGCTCATTGCAGCATTTTACACTTTCTGTATTAGAAAAGCTATGCATTACTAAACTAAAGATGTATAAAAGCAGCAAAGCTTCTTAACTTAGATTTTACCAGTGTTAGCATGAAAGTAACTTCATTATACTGAAGTCTTCCAAACTCTGACACTGTGTTAAGTTCTCTTGCTCAAATCCTCATTTCCTTTTACATTATCATTGGCAGTGTCTCAGAAGAGAAACTGATATCCAAGAGTAAATGGACTGCTTCAACTTATATTAATTGCCTCCCTCATAAAGTTCTACATCAGACAGTAAACATTACGCATCTCCCAGTTTCACAGCTCATATAAAGATCTATACAAGAAGGTTATGATCCCACTTTCTGGTAAAGAGCTTTACTTGCTTCACTACTTAAAGCAGATGATAAGATTAATAAAAGCAGTTACAGAATCCTATCTGCGATGGTGGTGCTGCGGTAGCGCTGTCGCCTCACAGTAAGACATTGTCCGGTTCGACTCTCAGCTAGAGTGTCTTCTGCGTGGTGACATGCGTGAATGGGCATACCTTCATTGAAGGTTGTGCATTAGGGCTGGCAACTCAGCACGTAAAAATCAACTGCCAATCATTAGCGGACCGGAGTTCCGCTGTGGCGACCCCTAACCGGGAAAAGCCGAAAGACACACACACACAGAATCCTAGCATTACTTAACCTTTTGACTAAGATTTTTGAAAAAAAAGATGATATGCAAACTTTCTTTTATTTAGAACTACAAAGTTTACTGATCGGCACTCTATAAGATATTCAAGCTGGACATGAAGCACCCATCCTTTTACTTCTTTTTTTAAATAATATTTTATAAAAACTGATAATGACATCACTAGTTGCAATCTCTTAGATTTTTAAAGTACCCAACATTGTGGACTATAACATATGAAAAACGTCAGTACTGGCTTTGATCAAGCTGCTCTCATATAAATTAAAAGCTTTTTGATATATGACTATAAAAAGAAAACATTAGACTATAATTACAAATGTGCTGAAGCAAACTCCTCAGAAGTTCCTCAAGAATCAGAACTGTGCCTCTTGTTTTTTTTCTTACAAGTTTGTTAATACAGGACATATTGTAGAAAGACTGATATAGTACGTTATACGCGGGATGTGTTTTATTCTCCATTTCTAACAGCTCAAATATTTAAGAAAATCTTCAAAGAAGCTTTTATCCATTTGAGGACTGGTTCACTTACATGAAGTTAGGTGTACAAACGGGACCACAGCATCCTCTCCTGTACAACCTCACAATACCTCCTCATACTCCTACTACTGTGGGCATAACTATCTACGTTTCAAAATTTCCAGACATTCAGCTCACTCCCTCACATCACAACCTACACAATGAGTCACAAAGCCCTTTAAGCTTTAAACGCTCTATGACTAGATGTCTAGATTGCACTGGCTAAGAACAAAGAAAGTCTGGAAGCTAAGCAGTGTGTGACATCTTCTTTGCAGGGTGTCAGTCTTCTTTTTAACAGGGGAGCTTTTCCAACTTTTTTTTTCTTTGTTGAGTAAAAGCATCACTGGCCAAGTGGCTCCCTAAGTGCCCGCCAATGCTGCCTATTCCTAAGGCAGGCCATGCAAGCCAAGAATACTGGTGTAAAATGATGTCTAATACAAATGTAAATAAGTTGCTATTAAAGGAATACAAAGCACATATAAAGTGGCATTCACTACAAATGCAACAACGTCACCACGTCCTTACTATAAAAAAAAATATATATATATATATATACATATATATATATATATATATATATATATATATATATATGTCAAGGACTAGACTCTTGGAAAACTGTGAGGTAATTGACCAGCAATATCTGATACCTGTTATTTTACAGATCACATAATTAAAGAAAAGGATATGAAACTCTTGTTCAAAGCATGTCCAATATATCAGATCTATACATCTTGCTGGCAACAGGACACATCACTGCTTAACAATATAAAAAACTAGATGACTTAATTACTCTCACTCACCCACAAACTAGTAAACCATCCACTAAATGTCCCATCCCTCCAGAATCTACTCCAACCCTATCGCACCACCAGACCACTAAGATCCAGCAACAACAATCACTTGCAGATCACTAAAGCCAATAACTCTGCTGGTAAAGCACTATTCTCTTGCGCCATAGCCAAATTATGGAACTCACTCCCACCTACAATTACCTCCGTACCATCATTCAGCAACTTCAAAACTTTATTAAAAGCCACCTAAAAACATGCTGGCTATGCCCTTGTAACTCCCGCTCTAATATCATCCACCCCATCCAAGTACTACCTTTCTTTCACCTCCACTAACTACCTTGATGATAGCAAGCTCAGATGCTCATAAGCCTAGTACTTATTATACAGCAGGAACTTCTCATTGTTACATTTGTTAATGCCTGTTATGTACTTCACAGATAAAGATTCTAGTTGTCTACTGATGTACTATGTTCTTCATCTGTAAATATGTTGTAAGTAATTTCTATGTTAAATTGTTAATCACTATGTAATCCAATGTAACTACTGCCTGTTTATTTTACTGTGTAGCTTTTCTCCCCGGGCCTCCGCTGAAAATGGACCCACGTCCAGTCGGACACTCCCGGTCAACAAATTTAAATAAATAAATAAATAAAACAAATAAATTACTGTCAGGGACATTTCAGGATTGTGGAAGCACCTAAATGCCAACCAGGTATACTGGTATTTAGATCAATACTTTTTAACAACCCGTGAAAGCTCTTTCATGAAACCAGCCCTTGCTTACATCGACAGTCTACTTAAAAATTAGTGCAACACAAAGAGTACAACTATTTATAAAAAGTTACATTTCAAATAACTGAAATATAAATGCTGTAGAGACTCAGTACAATTTTGCAAACTATTACCATATAACAATACTTGGTAATGCTTCACTTCCACTACAATGTTACTTTAGTCTACCTCACCTCTCTAAATAAAATACTAAATCGAAAATGATTTATCCTACTACACATGAAGCACGTAATTGATTCAGATGATTTCTTTGTTGCTTCTATACACAACTATTATCGCTTATTCTATTTTCAACTTTTTTGGAATACTTAATTCTCTGCATGCTGTTTTTATGGATTATGTATTCCGGGTTTGTTATGTACATTTTTGTCTATGTAAATCTGGTTGTTCATTTGTATTTGCCTTGTGGTCTGTGCTATGGCTGAAAAGTGTTCCAGACCAGCCCACTCACCTGGTTAACAAATAAACTAACTCATAGTCAGTTTGGAGAAACAAGAATGCTGAGATCAGAAGGACTTATACTGTGCTGTAGAAATGATTACCAGATCTGCATTTAAAGGGAAACAGACATCACGAAAAATACCTGGTTAACATTTTGGAGGCTCCCCAAAATTCAGCACAGGTGCTTCCACAATGCTAAAATGGTACTCTTAAAGGAGTTAACTCTCAGGACTCCAGTAATTCAGTAAGTAGATGCTGGCAACATCTTTGTTCTTCTTATAGTCACTGAAAGACTGACTAAGCACAAAACAGACTTCACAATAGACAGGTTTTTCCTTATGAAAGCAATAGAACAAGCAGACAGACAATCCATCCAAGACAGCCTCACTGAAAGAAAGACAGTAAAGGAAGGAATCTGACCAATTTCCAATGTTGAGAAGAGTCTATGAAAAAACTAACCAAGCCCTCTTAAAAAGGGGGGACAGTGGCAGATATTACCAAAACAATGTTGGATAGCTCCAACATGACAAAACTGGATGTGGCACAAATGGCATGCCCACACAGAACTGACTCACTCTGCTAAACAAACAATAAATAAATAAACTGATTGTCTGATTATGACCATACAGCACCACATAGGAGCGGCCTTAGGTCAGCTGATGCCCTAGGCAAAAGGGCTCCACGGCACCCCCACCACACCACCTGGTGCCCCCATCCTGGCCTACCAACCCCAAATCAATACTAGAAAAGCGCCCCTGCTAGAGTGGCGCCCTAGGCAGCCACCTAGTTGGCCTATGCCTAAGGCCGGCCATGCCACCACAGGAAGAAAGGACAGCTCTGGAAAGGAAGGTGCAAAAATGAAAATATTCCCTCACTTGTACCTGACTGAAACAAAAGTGGCACAGAATCCAATCTCAAAGTCACAGCTGTAATTCGGTGGAAACAATGAGGATCCAATAAGCAAATCACATAAGAAACCACTGCAGAAGCAACTGCTGCACCTCTGCTCCCTTTGCATCGCTGGCTGAAGGTCCAGGGATGTTACTTAATCTCACAGTGTTGCTTCTTCTCTTGGTGTTTGCACAAGTAGAAATGGGAAAAAGGTTGTTTGAAGGTACTAAAAGGTAACTACAAGGCAATTAACCTTCTCATGGAGCAAGAAAGCTTTGAGATCTTTACACTGATTGGATTTCATGGAGGGGAAGGATGACAAGATAAAAGGTCAAACAACAATAATGGGGTTTGGTCCTATGCAGAAAATAAACTGCTTACATAGGTCCCTCCTAGCAATCTGCCTCCCAAACTTACAGTTTTTTTTTATTCTTATATATTAAAAGAAAGGGGCTATGAAAAAAAACAGTAAAGTTCCACCTGAAGAAATTGAGATAAAGAGAATGAATGACAACCGAATTAATGCATGGATGGAAAGAAACTACAAAAATAGGTGACGGCTGCTCTTCATATTCATGATTCAATGTTTGTTCAGTGGAGTCTAGTAAGAGGACATCAAAAGAACAGGAAAAAAAACAAAGCTGTGTTTGTGAACTGAGGAGCACCCATTGGCAGGAAGCTGTTACTCACTGTCTTTAAGTCTCTTAAAACTAATCTCTTCAATTCCACGTTTTTGATAACTGTGCACATGGGCATGCAGTAGTCATTTCTGGCTTTCCTTTATGTCTAAACACAGAGAGGCCACAATATTAAACTTTTACCTTCAAGCTTTATTGTTTTCTCATGATGAAGGCATTGGCATTTTAGTACACACCAATGCAGCTTAAGCTAGCAACCAGCTTTTGATAGAAAGATACCAATTTTATATATACAGCTTTAAACAACGTTCTAAAAATGGGTTATTACTAGTCATCGTAAGGATGTTAAAACACAAGGTTTCTTGTATACATGATGCAAATCCAATATCTGAATCAGCTTGAGAATAAAACATAAGAAATTGTTTCGTTTTAAACAATTTTCAGTTTCAAGGGGGGGGTAGATATGAGCTGAATACAGAATTAACTAGGGATAAACTCTCTACCTTACTTGATCAAGTATGCTGAAAATAATAAAATTAGTGTACATTTCTACAGCTAAACAATCTAAAATAATAAAGGAATCTAAGGACAGTAATACTCAAAAGCAGGTGTTACAGCAGATCTATCCTTTTGACAAGTTCAAATTTTCCAGCTAATCGGGTCACAGCTTTCCTTCACTTTCCTTAGGCACTATAGTTAAACAAGAAGTAATGTCTCATTTTGTAGGAAATCTCCATTTTGTTTATCATTTTTACAAAGTGTAAACCAAAGTTCAAGTCTTTATAAACAGAAACGTATAATACAGTTGTAAACATTGTTGGCATTAATTACTTTCATTTGGATTCTACTTTTGCAGCAGCATGAAATTCTTAAACATTTGAAACCCTCTTTCCTTCCTTCCGTTTCTTTACAGTTCAACAAGGGTTTATATCAGTTTGTTTGCGAAGATGGAAGCTTTGGTAGTGCACAGCATGATTTTCTGTAGAGGTGGATAGATGCTGCTGTTTAATCACAAACCCTGCAAGAACTCCTGCAGTTGTCTAACTATTTCTGTGTCCACAGTTTGCATTAGGGCCTGAAAGCCCTGCTCCCCAAGCAGATCTTGCTGTTTCTTGAGCTTCTCATAGGCAAACTGCTGCAATGACACACTGTGTACTGGGTCCTTCAATGCAAGCTGCAAAAAAAGATAAGAGAAATACTCATGTTAGTAACACTGAACATTTTCCCACGTCAGTGATAATAAGTCATGCTAGCAAAACACTGACTCATGTCTTAAAGGAATTGCAGTGGCACAAGACTTCAGAACTAAATTACAGTTCAGTTTAACCTGCAAATATTTTGTAACAACAAATCTGAACATACTGTGCTGATAAAAAAAATCAAGCACAGATAAACCAAAATCCCTCATACTAACAGAATAATTATTGCAATATATTTCTCAGCCTCTTAGAAATAATGCAGCCATCCAATTAGTTTGAGCTACAGAGAGGAATGGCACAACATGTAAACCTGCTACACTGGAAGTCAATCGAATATTAGCATCCTGCAGCTTTCTTGTTAATAGAACAACTGCATTTTTTAACATTTCAAGAGCACAAAAAAGAAAAAAAAAAAAAAGGCAAAAGCCCTTAGTTTTTTTACAGGTGGGGAAAATAAAATTCTAGCCATGAAACAAATAAAATGCTGTTTTTCCAGTAGGTGCTACAGCAATGTGATCAAAGCAATGGAAAGCAGAACTGAAAATATAGATTTAAATCTCTCCTTTCTGAAATATTAGTTTTATTGAATATTAGTCAACAACAAATAACGTAATATCAAACAATTTTGAAATTTTTACAGAAAGGAAGTATAACATTAATACTTTTCATCAATAAACCTGAAAAGAAAACTTTAAAAATGTTCCAGAATTGTTTTTATCCCAGTTTCCAGTCCCCAATAAGATTTTCCAGACCTCTGTGACAGACTGTCTCACTCATATATATATATATATATATATATATATATATGATGTGTGACTCTCAGAGAATAATTTGCTTTTACTTCTGTATCACATCTGAAAATAACTTTCAGATATCTACACTTTTCCCTTTAACTCCACCAGTCTTCCTTTAATTGTTTTTTTTAACTTAGCTTTGGGACTAAAGTCCTACAGAATGCCCTGATAGAAACAACACTATTAATTTTTGGCCTTACTCATTGGGTTCCTAAGTGCTCTTTGCACATGCAGACAATAACACAGGCTGAAAGGTAAGTAGAGAACCTGCTTTGCACACAGGATTCTGCAGGACTGCAATACCAGGCACAGAACCAAACACTACATGATGACGCAGTAGTACTGTGAGAAACAGGTACATCATTTTCTTGGTAGCTACTTCTCAGAGAATTAGAAAGTAAAAGTGTCTTGCATGCACCACTGATATTAAAGTGCTTAGGAAAATGGGGGTAGTGACATTTTGGCAACAGTTTGCTAACTCTGGAGTGCTGACACTTGTTGACTTGTCTCATAGTTCCAATCATCCTGTTAGAATAATATCCTTCACCACAGACAAGGAAGAGCAGGATATGAGAAACTATGTATACCTGGTACATTTCAAACTGTAGGCTAAAGTCCTAATCACAAAATTAGATCAAGATTTAATTTCTACGGGAATAGATTTACAACTAAAAAAAACACAAGTATAACAGATAAACCTAAATGGATGTATAGCTCAGTTTTAGAAAGAAATTTCCTTCTGTTACTTCTTTGTATAATTATTATGTACCTCTTGTTGGAAAACTGATGATTCAGTGCAGATAACTTATAACTCGTAAAACTTATTCACTACGGTTACTGCCCCAAAAGATACCATTTTCCACAGATACACCCAAGTTCTGATGTGGCCATGACCACAAAAGGAAACTTCAGAAACTTAACTATGGTGAAGTTCAAATGTAGAATGAAGCGTGTTTCTTCAAATGCAGCTAAAGATATAAAAATGTCTGCAGAGATTTTATTTTAAATATGATCAGAAAATTATAAACATCTCTTTTTCTGCTGAGATGTAGGGGAAAAGCAGCTGCAAGAGGGACGTTTGCATTTTAATCCTGATGAATGCATGCCAAACAGGCAATCAATGTATAAGCAAAAGCATGTATTAAAGGTCTGAGTTTTTTAATGGCTAAATAGGAGGATTTAAATCACAAACAAAAGGCTGTGCCTCTTCTTCCTCTGTAACACCAGTAATCGCTAGGGTTGATTCGGCTTGGTATATGAATCTTAACTCTCTCTTCTACTTCCCTACCTGATTACTTGTAAGACAAGATGCAATATAATATGATGCATTTGCACATAAATAAATAATTAACACTGCGAAATATCAATGAATGAACACATGAATCAGTTTTGCTGTGATAAATACATTATTACCCATAATCATGAGTTTGGTAGCTGTACTGAAATACAAAACAGTGCAGCTACCCAATTAAAAAAATATGGCCACCATTTCTTTTTTGATAACTAAAAAAAAACCCATACAAAGATGTTTTAATTGCAAGGTGCAATTGTTCCCTTCAAAGTAAAACTGCAGCCGTCTTAAAATTAAAGTTTAAAATTCAGAAAACAAAACATATCCATTCAGAATGAACTATGAGACTCAAAACTATAACTGGCAATCAAAATGCATTAAGTCAATGGACTAATGCAGAGCATTGTGCAACCATTGTCATATACAAGGGCGCATGCAAGTGCAGTAATCTATCCCTAGATACTAGCATCAGTGTGAAGAGACAGAACATTAAAAGACGTTCTGCCATACAATTGCATTGGTTAAAAGCCAATAAGACATTCCTTTATTTTTTAAACTGTCACTGCATAGCAACCTATCACATTTGTCTGTTAGTATAGGTTTACTTATGGTTGACTTTACTTAGACACTTAAGATTTGTACTCATGCCCCAGAAAACAACTGTGGCTAAACTTTGCAATATCCATATTAATATGATATATGCTAAAATACGCTATCAAAAGGATGACTGATAAGGTGAGGAGATGTTGATGTTATAAAACTATAACTTACACAAAGCTTTTTGAAATTATTTTTTATAATTTGACTGGGACTATAACAGGTACTGCCAGCCATGCCAGGAGAAACAGGGCAGTGGATTTGTAACACATGCCAGCACAGCTCACTGGAATTTTGTAAATAATTATATATCACTTGTATACCAAACTGATTTGTACAGATGCTTGTACTGAAAATGTATTTGTGAGGTTGACTTATGTTAAAATGTATCAACAGTGTGCCCTGCTGGAAGGAAAAGAAATGTACATGTATTATTGTAACTGAATTAAATGTATACATTGTAACAGCATATACTGTAAGTGAAGAAGTTAATGTTAATCGACCTGACTTTGCAAAATATTTTTGAAATTAAATTACTTTATTGGTTAAGCCAAAAAGATGTTATCCAACAGTTTTTCATGGAAACAGAGATGCAAGGTCTGTGCTAGAGAATAGTTGTAGCTCCTGTAGGAAGAGTGAAATGGTTTTACGGCTTTATGACTTCCAGGAGACCTGAGAAAAGCTGTGTCTAGTCTAACACATAGGTGTCATCTTCTAGTGTTGGTGATAGCATGGGAAACAATCAGATGACCAGATGTGTGTGATGTCATTCTGTAAGCCAAAAATAATATTTAGATATTAGTAGGAGTTTGCTCTCAGCATTCTGCATTGGATCTGACAACAAGGACCACCCACATCATCTTGCCTTGTGGTAGTAAGTAACTTAACTAGGGAACAGTAATTCTACAGATTAGTCAGGAAAATATAGTGACATTAGAAGCACTGTTTTTCTATAACGGTGCAAACCTTTCATTGGTGCTATTTTTAATATTCCCTATGACTCAAACTCTGGTGTTTACTGTAAATAGATATTTAGCATTTTCTGGTTCTTTTATTCATTATTAAATATATTTAAACTTTTCATTGTGGTTGGTCCTTTTGTAGAGAATATTTAAGCTTTGAGCATATTTGCACATATTTATTTGGTGATAACCCTTGCCACTGCTGAAAGCCTTGCTGTTTGGTCAGCATTGCTATTTGTATTAATATTAACTTCACTCAGAATAATTGAGTACCCTTGTAAGAGCCTTACAGTAACTGATTGGTGGTGGTAAAACTACCTTATAGTCTGAGCAAGTTGGTAGAGTGGGTAATCTGTGCCAGGCTTTTTGAGGTGTGTGTGAAAATTAAATCTCAAAGAATGTGTACGTCAACTACTTGGGGCAGGGACACAAAGCACTGGTTTCACAGTGCCAGTGGGGAGCCTTACTGGAGACCTGGGGAGAGACAGAAAGACACACCCAAACCCTGGGCTGAATGTGTGCCCTGAGTGCTCTTAAGGGAAATTGTGCTTGATGCAGAGAGGTCCGCATCTGGAAATACTGATTATATCCATTTCTATTACAAGTGAATGCCTCTCTCCAGTGTTAGTGGTGAGGATTCAGGCTCCTTGATTACTGGCCCAGCATAGTGATGTCACACTGACAATGAATGCTATAATTAATGAAACAAGCTCCTGCCCCACTTTACAACATATGCAACAGAAAACTTGCAAGATTCATCAATACCAATTAAAACTAGACAGAAGACTTAAAAACAATCAGAATGGCACAACTACAATACTAGCTCATGAACCAGTCCCAACGGAACAACAAAGACAGGATACTGCTCTAGAATTTGAATTATAATTTGATGACTCTTGGTTCACCAAACATAAATGAATACAAATGCTCAGCCAAAAAATCAATGAGTGGTGAAATTTCTAACACAAACACTATTTCCCTGACATCTCCATACTTAAATACTTATTAATGCCACTGAAGAAAGAACATGCTGCCACCTGGCAAATTCCCTTTCAATTCATTCCAGCCCCTTGAATTCTATTTCACTGTACAGTGCAAAAAAATTAAAAATTATACCTGCAGCATTCAATAAAAGTACAAAAATATTTATTTTTATTTATTTATTTTACATTTGTTGACTGGGATAGTCCAACTTGATACATGTCCATTTTCAGCGAAGGCCCAAGGAGAAAAGCTCTAAGGAAGAACATACAGTAAAAATCACAAAATTATTACAATTTAAACACAGTTTACAGGCTCCATTTCAGCAGGCAGGTAACATAAGCATACATTTTTAAAACAGTGTTGACAAATTGATAAGGCAATGTAACATGATTACAGACTATAGAGGAGGATCTAGTCAGGTTTTTAACAAGGACATAGCCATTGAGTTTTAAAGTATAGCTTGAGGCTTTTTTGAACGGAGTACGAGAGGGTTCAAGAGTAAGATCAGCAGGAAGAGTGTTCCAAGTTTTGCCAACAGAGTTAGCAAACAGAGTCCACAGCAGAGTTGTTGATTTTCGATGTTTGAACTAGTAGTTTATTAGAAGAGTGAAGTGACCTCAGGTTGCTATAAGGGTTGATGATATTTTCAAGTGCAGGTGTATTATCAGGGTGGTTGAGAACGTTATGGGCAATTATAAGCTGGTTGTACTGAAGTAGGATAGGCCATTCTACCCACCCCAGAAGATTTAGTTTGTGGGTCCTACAGGCCGTGCCTATTGCAAATCTAGCAATATGGTTATAACAGCTGGAGAGTTTGCTAAGAGCAGATTTGTTCAAATTAGTGAGTAGAGGGGAGGCATAGAGAAGAGTGGAGAGTAGATGGGAATGCGCAATAGCAGTCCTAGCAAATGGAGTAAGGAAAGGTTTGATCTTATAGAGGGAGCCAAGTTTTTTGTTAATGGCTTTGATAGTTTGATTGACATGGATATCAAATTTGAGGGTGTTGTCTACTGCGACGCCTAAGAGTTTGGTTTGGGGAGATAATGGTATCATTATTAGATTTTGTGGTAAAGAGTAGTGAGGAAGACTTACAAGTGGGGGAGAAAAGAATCAACTTTGTTTTGTTAGGGTTTAATAACAGCTGATGGTTAAAGAGCCAGTTTTCAACTATATTGAAAATATTCTGGGTTAATGTCATTAGATCTGTTGGGGAGGTGGCTGAACATCATCAAAATATCAACACCTCAACAGGTAGCACACATACCTTTGGTGCTGGAAGATCAAAAGGTAGTAGTATCTATTCTCACACCAAGTACCTGGATTTATTTTCCAATACTGATGCCACAGTGTAGGATGAAGAGGCTGTCACACTTCTGTGTGTGTGTGTGTGTGTGCCTTTCATCAGACAACACATTAAGCCGAGGTCTCATTTGCAAGTTTTATCAGTACCTCAGATGGATGTAAAAGATCCCATGGCACTTACTGGAAGAAGCTGGGAAAGTTCTCCCGGGACATAGTCAAATTACTCCTAGTCTATATGAATACCCCCTTGGGTCTACCCTGAAGAGAGTCCCACAAGCCTAATGGGGGCCAAAACAGTCAAGAGAGAGTAATTAAATAAAACAACACCCTACACAGCATACACATCATCTCATCAGCAGAGGAAAACAATGGCATTACTCAGTGTTTATTTATTTATTTTGTCATACTTTCATGGATCTTTTCAACCACTCAAGCCTGAAGCTGATTAAACCTGGCTCCTTTCTTAACACCTTCTCAACTAAAACAGTTAGAAGGAGGCAGCCTATTTCCTACAAAAACATAATGAAACTTCCACAGATCTACTGCAAGAAGCTAGACCCTCAAGTGAGTCACAGATCCTTGTTCAAGGTGACCAAACACTCCTCTCAGAAATTAAGTGGCAAAAGTCGTATATTATATTGGATATATTAAATTACAACTGTTCTTTTCAGTAAAGCTGCAGCTGTGTACAGTAGAACGGAACGGTTTTAACATACATGCTTGTTATCAAAACTGCATTCACTCATTTTGGAATGACACTTAGTGTCTGTTCTGTACAGCTTCGTTTAAAGAGAGAGAAAAAATCTTTTTGTTTGAAACATATTTTTCTCCCTGTTGCACAGATTGTTGTTTGGGCTTGAGAAATATCTAACCTGCACAGATTGTTGAACCAGGAATACTGTACTTCCCCCTTTTGTTTTGGATTATGGACATGATGGACTCTAATAAAATCAGGAAGCAGTAAAACATTTTTACAGGGCCTACAAGTGAAGGAGATTACAGCCTGCTTTTTCAGAATCAGTGAACTCAACCTTTAATAACCTACCTGTATAACAACTGTAACCACTGAATCCTTATAAAAAATGAGTGATAATTACACTACAGTATTAATTGGAAAGTTTTAGGAAGGTAATACTTACTGTCAAATACCTGTTTAAAATAATTTATTACATTCTTCCCTGCGTAATCAATTACATGTTTATATACTTTTTACTTATATTTTATTTACCATTTATTGACTAGGTTAGTTCGACTAGGCTTCTTTCCAGAAGACATAATGCATATGCCACTGATGAATTTTACAATAAAAACTAAAAAGTTCACGGCGTTTCAGCAGCAAATAACAAACAAATTGCTTCAATAGTACATATGAAACAGAGATTGTCTTCTGAACAGACTCACTGTAATCCAAGACTGAATCTTAAATCAAGTGCAATGTAGTAGCCACAAAAAGACACCAGCTGTTGTACATTCCCATGCATATGGAATATATTATAAATCCACCAGCGATGAAAGGAAATCCACCACCGAATGATCCAAAGTCCATTAAAACAGAACTTTATTATTAACACCACAGAAAAATGAAATAAAGTAAAACATGAGAGCAGGTTTAGTGCTTTTGTCCTAACAAAACATTTGGACTTCTTCAGAACTTGCCATCTTTTAGCTCTTACCCCATTTTTATACCGTATAATTAATAAGACTGAATTAAATAATCATTTCATGGTCTGCTGTTTCTTAAAGGTATAGTAAACAATGTGCATAAACTACATAAATGAATTAATATAAAAATAAAAACACAATATATGTCAATATGTATATAAGTGGCAAAATAATATTTTGTAAAGCACCGCTTCATCACTGTGTAACAAAAACTCTTAAAGGCACTTTAAAACAATGTACTACAACAAAACGTACAAGTAAAATTCCTGGTGTTACCAGACAGTCCCCATCCAAAAACAAATCAGGCCTGACCCTGTTTAGCTTCCACAGTCAGCCCTTTCTGGGTGATGTGATTACAAATCCACTGTTTGAAAGTGTATTCTTAAATTAAATATTCTTGTTAGAAAATCCAAAACTTTTGAAACAATCATATGAATCTAAAAAAATAAAAATATTTTTATGAAAGTTTCATCATTACTGGAAAAATTAAAAAAACACCCAAGAATAAATTTTTTCATGTGTTTGAACCGTATTCAGTAAGGAGCTTAATATAACATTCCATACAATTCACATATATCCTATTTTGCTTTGTCAACTTTGCTTATATTTAACATTAATGGACATGACTTTGAGACTTACAACTAAAAGAACTATTTCCTCGGGGTCCAAAACAAACAAACACTCAAAAGACCCCCAAAAGTTTGCCATTCTATCCCCTTTATCTAAACTGCTTGAGAAATGTATTCACTCTCAAGTCATGAAATTCCTAAATACACAATCTTCTCTCCTCCACACAACATGGCTTCTGGCAAAATTACAGCACAACTGCTCTCCTCTCTTTCACCAACCAGGTCAACCTTCACACAATTAATTTTTTCTCTGCAATATTTTTAGATCTCTCAAAAGCATAGACTCCCTGGCCTCCCTATCCTTTGCCCCTTCCACTATTGCCTGGTTTAAAAGCTATCTGTCACATAGACAGCAATTAGTTCAATGGCAGGGCATACAATTCTCCTTTACTCCCAACTACAATAGGTGTACCACAAGGCTCAATTTTAGGGCCACTACGCTTCTCCATATTTACCAACAATCTACACACCTCCACCCAGCATGCCTCCCTTATACAGTACGCTGACGATTCAACTCCTATCTGCTCTGCTCCAACACTTTCCACTCTACAACTCACACAAGAATTCTTCAATTCTGTAGAAAGTTGGATTACTGGTATCCAACTAATCCTAAATCCCAATAAGACAAAATTGCTACTTTTCACCCCCAACAAATCTATACCTAACCCCTATCCTTTTCAATCTCTTCCAAAAATGGTACCATCATATCTCACTCTGACCATACCAAACTCCTTGGTGTAGAAATTGACAATAACCTACTCTTTGATGTCCATATCTCACAAACCATAAAACAGGTCCACAAAAAAACAGGAACCCTATATAGGCATAAACAATTCCTCTCAGAACAGGCATGGATCACTCTAGCCCAAACTCATCTACTCTCCACTCTAATGTATGCTGTGCCAATTCTTACCCAAGTCAGAAAATCACCAGACTTTAATCTTGTTACAATAAAATTGTCAAGTTTGCCAACAACTCCACCTGCAGAACCCTTCACTGTCAATGTCTAAGGGAACTGCGATGGTTAGAACTTCCCCAGCTACTCTACCACCAGCTAGTCATTACCTATAATATTGTTAGACATCCTGAAAAAGACCCCAGCACTAAGCCAGTTACTCTCTCCATACAGAACTAATCATCCTCTCCAGTCTACTGAGAAATCCATCCTCTGCATTGTACTTATTTGACTGCCTGCACTTTCAAAAAGTTGTTTTTTGCTTAAATAATTTGTTTTAACTGTTGTAGGCTACACACTAAAGTGATATAGCCTTTTCTGATCGTTTGAAGTCGTTTAAAGCTGTTTTAAATGCATTTTTTACTGTTTTTGACTTTTCTTTTCAAAAAAACAAAAAAATTCCTGGTTTCCAGCCTTTCTAAGCGAGTATAGTCCAGTTTTCAGGCTACTGCTGAATTCAGGGCTGTGATACTAGTTTCTGAGTTGCCCATACCTTACTTGGATAGAAGGAAGTTTCTCTGTTCACCTGTGAGAGAGGGGAGCTTTGAGCAACCTATCTGTCCCTGGAGGAGTGGTTCCAGCCCAGACGTTAGTAGTTTATTGGCCATTTTGGGCTAATTTCTATCTCTTTCATTTCCCTACTATAAAAACCGCGTTTGCACAGTTTTGCACACCGGGCAGTGCCGGTTAGTTACGGTTAAATTATTCCCGGCTCCACTAAGTCTTCTCTTCAGTTTTTCCCTTGAAACTAGTCTAACTCTCAACCTAAGCACTCAAAAAGCATCTTACAGCCCAGCATTTGCTTAGACCTAATAGCAAGCACTAATATACCCTGACACTGATTGCCCAGCAGGGCAAGGCTCTTTATTCACCCCTCACCAACCACGTGACTAAGCAGCTCACCTTACTATTCAGGCATGACCAAAGGGCAACTTCAGGTGCACTCTCCAGTCCAGCTGGTGAATCTGGGTATCCTGAGGTAATCTTACAACTGCCTCATGTACACAGACAACCCTCTCCTCCTACCACAAAACACTAACATATGCGAGAGATGCAATTATACAGACAAACTGGAAGCTAAGCTGTCTCCACCCACGACTGGAACAGACAGTCAAGAGGAGAAGGTTAACACTTGCACCACACCTCCAGCCGCAAACAGACCTACTAAAACAGCACTGACAAAAAAATACATATAAATACACAAAATCATACTCGGAGGCTCTAAATAAAAACCTGCAAAAGCATCAGAGAAATCTAAAGCAGACACCCAAATAATCTGCACTTCCCATTACAAACCAGACAACACATGAAACACAAAATCAGTGTGCCGCACAATCACAGCCCTTAAGGCGAAATAACATACCTAACACACTAGTAATAGGTGACTCTACAGTCAGGCACACTGATGTCCCACTCACTAGGCTAGACAAGCAGAAGGTTACTGTTAGCTGCCTGTCGGGAGCCAGAATCCACCACATAACACAAGCACTCAAGTCACTCCAGAACAAGTACAAATATGACTCTGTCATTGTTCATGTTGGTGTGAATGACCTGAGACGTACCTCCCTGGACTACATGAAAAGAGACATGGAAGAGCTCTCTGATCATGCAGCCCAGGCTGGTATGACCCTGACCCTGAGTAGCATCCTGCCCTCACCAAGAATGATACCTCAGTATAAAGAAAAAATTATCAATTTCAACAACTGGCTAAGCTTCTGGTGTCATTCAAAGGGGATCCAGTGTCTGTCAGCCTGGGACGACATGCTTATCAAGCCGCGTTGCTTCACAAGAGACGGCTTGCACCTGTCACCCCTAGGCTTTTGAATACTGGCCAAGGCTCTTGCTGCCCCCATAGTGCATTTTTTAGGAAAGGCTCAAAAGTCAAACCCACCTCCGAAAACAGCACAATTAACAAAAAACTAAGGGTTATGCTATTCAACGCCAGGAGTTTAAATCTCAAAATGCATGCACTCGAAGCACTCCTCAGTATGGAGAACGTCGACATCTGTGCAGTAACTGAAACCTGGTTCAAGGCTCCAGAGAGCACCCCAGCACTACCGGGCTATAACTCATACCACACGTTTCGGCCACAGAACACAGACCGAAACACAAAAGGAGGGGGTGTATCCACATTCATTAAGGATACCTACACCTCCAGGTTAGTGGCGCAGCATGATACCTCTGAGATCATCCATGTGCAACTAACATCAGGCAAATCTGCAATGCAAATTGTGGCCTGCTACAGATCACCCTCCATGACCCAGGACCATCACTCCACCTTTCTGGAGACACTGGAAAACATGAAGGTCCTACTGAACACCCTGATATTGGGCGATTTCAATTACCCTACCATTCACTGGGAAAACTACTCGAGTACAAATTCCCAGGGCCAGCGCTTCCTGGAATTCATCAACTCAAACACCCTGGATCAGCTGGTAAACTCCCCTACCAGAGGTGAAAACATACTGGACCTGGTCATCACCAACATGGGCGACAGATGCAGAAACCTTTACAAATGCACTCTATGAGCACCTACAAGGATGCAAGGATAGTTCCATCCCTAACAAAACCAAGACTCACTCGTTTAAGAGAAGGAAACCAGTTTGGTAGACCCCTGCAATAAACAGGCTATACAATAGAAGGAGGAAGCTAATTCATAAAAAAAGCAAATCCCAAGAAGGAAAGACATCCCTGATCAGTATCAGTAAGGAACTAAGGTCCCTCATGAAACCATCCAAGGCTAACTTCAAAAGAAAAATAGCCAAGGATTCAAAAGATAACCACAAAGCCTTCTTTAGCTATGTTAAGAATCTAAGTGGCAACTCGCAGATATGCACTGAACTAGTGCAAAATAGCACAAAATATACTGAACCTACTGATATTGCCAACATCCTGGCAGGTAGATTCAGTGCAAACTTCACCCCCCTCTCACCTCCAAAAGGGCCCACAACAATACTGGAAAAGTGTAGTGTCCCAGAAATCACAGACGTACACAGGTGAAAACAGCCCTTTCAAAAGCCAAAAAAAAAGCGTCAATGGGACCAGATGGTGTCCCAGGCTGCGTCTTGCATGAACTACAGCAAGAACTAACCCCCCACCTAAACATGCTGCTCAACCTCAGCCTCTCCACAGGCTATGTGCCCATAGAATGGTGAACAGCAACAGTTATTCCTCTCCACAACGAAGGGCCACAACGGACCCTGGTAACTATTGCCCCATAAGCCTGACTAGCCTGGTCTGCAAGGCTATGGAGTGCATCATCATGGAACTCATTAACAAAGATATTGGAAACCGCCAAACACTTGACCCGACCCAGTTCGGCTTTGTTAAGGGCAGATCATGCCTACTAAACCTGGTTGTCTTCCTTCGAGCGAGGTAAAGGTGGTTCACACAGCCTACCTTGACTTCGCCAAGGCTTTCGAAACCATTCCCCACTCGGGTATTACAGAAAAACTCACCAGCTTGAACATAAACCCCTATGTCACGAGATGGGTTGCCAACTGGCTTGCAGACAGAACTCACACGGTAAGAATAGAGGGCTCCAGGTCTGACTCTAAACTAGTCACAAGTGGTGTCCCGCAAGGCTCGGTCCTGGGACCCCTACTGTTCGGCATATATTTCTCAGAAGTACAGGCAAACACAGGAGTACTATGACTAACCAAGTTCGCCGATAACTGCAAACTGGGAGCCATAACTGACACTCTGGCTGACATGGACATCCTCCAAAACGGCCTTACTGAGACCGACATCTGGTGTCAAAGTCATGGCCTCAAGCTAAATGCCAAAAAATGCATAGTCATCCCATTTGGGAAAAACAAAACACCCACAAATTACCACATAGGTGGCAGCCCCCTTAATACAGAAGAGGTAATAAGAAATCTGGGGACCCAGATAGATAGAAATATGTCCTTTGACAATCATATTGCCAAAGTAGTTATAAATCCTTCTATGTGGCCCATCTAATTACTAAAGGGTTCGCATCGAGAAATAAAGAGGTTATAGTGCCCCTCTACTTGTCATTCACTAGACCCATCAGAGTACAATGCCCCATTTGGGATGTACCTCACAAGACACTTCCAACAGCTGGAAAGACCAAAAAAGTACCTCACCAAGAGGATTACTGGCCTCAAACATATGTCCTATGCAGCCCAACTGAAAAAACTCCGGCTGTACTCAGTGGCATACCGCTTACTCAGAGGTGATCTCTGCCTGGCTTACAAAGCCATGTCCAACTCAGAATTGATGGACATGCTCCACCTAAAAAAATCCAAGTCACTGCGAGCCACGCACTCTAGTGAGCTAAACGTCGCCACAACAATAAATAGAACATGCTGGAGTGATAGATTCCTGTCACAGAGACTCCCCATGCTTTGGAACAAAATTCTAAATTACATCAGGCAGAGCCCCTCACTAACACTCTTCAAGAGAAACTTTGACAAGTGGATGGGTAACAGAAAATACACCCCTGGGATCATTTCATTGGCTCTGCTTGAAAGAGGATCAGTTAATCAATCAATGGAGCAGCGAAAGCCGACACACTCTGGCTAGGCTTATAAATGCCCACGGGCAGACAGCCTAGTGCCTAGTACCTACCTATGAACCTATAAAGCTAAAAATAACTCAGGGGAAAGCTCTTTTTCTCTCATGCCATAGGTAGATCCTGGTATAACCTCCCCCCTTCTCTGACCTCTGCCCCCACTAATACAAATTTCAAAAATGCTCTCAAATTACATCTTATGAATACACGGCTATGCCCATGCATTACATGAATCTCACAATCTCAGCACACTTTACACCTTCCTTCCTGCTATCTCTACTGTATATACGCTACAGTTAGGTATCTTACTGTCAACTTGAAATTGCATAATATGTCATGTCTAATCATTTGATTATTTTATTCTTTTATCCTATCTCACTAATCCATGTTAAAGCTTTGATGTATAAGACTCTCTATCTTTGTAAATTTACTAACTTACTGCTGATGTATTGTTTGGACTGCCGCGGTGGTGCGGCGGTAGCGTTGTTACCTCACAGCAATAGGTTCTCCCGTTCGATTCTCGGTGTGGCTTGGGAGTGCTTTCTGTGTGGAGTCTGCATGCCCTCCCCGCGGTTGGGTAGCATTCGAAAGACATGTGTGCGTAAATGGGCATGCCTTCGTTGAAGGTTGGGTGTTGAGCTGGCACCTCGGCGTTTCATAAAAATCTACTGCAATCACTAGCGTACCGGAGTTCCGCTGTGGCGACCCCTTACTGGGAAAAAGCCGAAAGAGAAACAACAACTGCTGATGTATTGTTTATTGTTTAGACTGGATTGTATTAGACTTTTTATGCCTGTACTTACCTCAGTTATCACTGTTATATTATTATTTGTATTACCATGTTGATGTTAATCTAATTGTGGAGCTTTTCTCCCCGGGCCTCCACTGTAAATGGACCTGTGTCCATTCGGACTATCCCAGTAAACAAATGTAAAATAAATAAAATAAATATATAAATAAAATGGAAAGACAGTTAAAAGATGGAAGGTTCTGAACAAGTTCAAATGTTTTAAGACAAAAGTGCTAAACCTGCTCTCATGTTTTACTTTATTTTATTTTTTGGTGGTATTAATAATAAAATTCTGTTTTAATGGACTTTGGAACATTTGTTGGTGGATTTCATTTCATCACTGGTGGATTTATAACATATTCCATTTGGATGAGAATGTAATAGCAGCTGTTGCCTTTTTGTGGCTACTACATTGCACTTGATTTAAGATTCAGTCTTGGAGTACAGTGAGTCTATTCAGAAGACAATTTCTGTTTTATATGTACTGTTGAAGCAATTTGTTTGCTATTTGCTGTTCAAACACCATGAACTGTTTTTAATTTTTATTGGTTTATTTTTATTTTCACAGAGGTTCTTTTGGATTCACATTGATGGATTTTAGCCTATGACCAATGAAGCTCCAGATTAAACATTGTATCCTGTGCATACAGCACATTGTAAGGGGTTTTACTGAAAATATCCTGCACCATCTGTCTTCCTCCAATAAAGACATGGATGAATGACAACACATGGGGCCAAGCCAGGTTTAAATAAAACACCCTGTCTTTCTCATCTATACTGAAAATCACCACTTGCCAAGGGAACTCTTTTTATAGAAGAAAGACAACCTCCTTTTGGAAGCATCTTCACAGGAATACCATGACTGGCCACACCCAACCCTTATCCAGTTTTATTGGCTCTCACAGTTTAAAATTAGCCTCATGAACTCATGGATATGTGCTCCACTGTCATACATCACTGGGAAAGACAGACATTTTTTAACAGAGTGCACAGTAGTCTCAAGCAAAGCCATTTGTTTTGCTCTAACAAGAGCAAGGAAGTGATCTTCAAGATGGCAAGCACCCTGAAAATAAAATGCTAATGATTTTAAGGTAAGATAAAAAAGCAACACTGCACTCTTAATGAGAGACATGAAAGCAAACACACAATGCATCCACTTCAAAATGACACAGCAGCCCTCTGTACCATTCAGAGCACTAATGCTGTGCACAAACAGCATTTTCCTCAGTGTTAACCCAGGTACCACAATATCACAACCACAAAGTAGGATGAAATCACCAACTTAACTGCCACAGGGGCACCAATTATTGTCTTTCCGACAAAGCACAACACCAGCAGTTATTACAAAACACCACAAACAACTCAATGATCAAGACAACTAACATTCAACTAGTGCCTCAGGCAGTGGAGGAGCTGGTGAGGGGGGAGAGAAAGTAAGTGATGAGGGGGTGATGCCTTGCCCCACTTATGGAGGACAGAAAGATGCATACATCTGGGCTACCCTTCTTCTTCTAGAGCTCTCAATGAAGCCTGGAGACTGCATGACAGCACTTGCTCCAGTGTGTGTGTGTGTGTGTGTGTGTGTGTGTGGGTGTGGGTGTGTGTGTGTGTGTGTGTGTGTGTGTGTGTGGTGTGTGATCAGTTAAAAAATTCACTAATGACCATCACACATTGATCCTAGGCATGTGTAATAGGAATGGTCAGGGCTTGAGAAGAAAACACTGACTCCCCCAAAGAAAGTATGAGAGTACCAACTATACCTCTAGCCCCAAGCCCTTAGGTTGAACACATGCGCTGCAGAGCTTTCACCTAGCAAAGGAATGAATTGATCATTTGGGCATGTGGAGGGATGGGGCAGATGGCCAAGTAAGGAAACAGGAGCAAGAAATTTACTCCAGAAAAAGAAGCACACTAATGAAAACTTCCAATATTAACACCAATTGGTATAAATGTAAAATACTCCCACCCCACAACACTTGCACGAAATTCATTCAGAAAACTGCCAAGACAGCAGCTGCTTGCTTCTTTAATCTCTGGTTACAGTCCATGTCAGGTCTTTCAATGGTCATTAAGACAGCTCTCTGGTCACTACTTATCTCTCTGGACAGTTTTCAGTCTTGTGAGTGGAATGCCAGGGCTTAGCAGTTTAATAATGTGGCACTGACTATCCCCGACAATACAAAGGGCCATATCCATTCTTGTGTCACACATGAGGAAACCATTTCTGAATCCAAAGGCTACTTCTGAACATGGTGACTGCTTATCTTCTTGTTGCTCTTGCAGTTCAGACTTTTGAAAACAGGATTTTTTTACTTGGAGTTGAATGGAGAACTCTACCCCCTTTTTTATAACAGCAGATATTTGCACATTAGCATTAATCAGAAAACACATGGGACTCGATTCTTAGTGCCACTCAGCTCTGACCATCCCTTGCTGGGTTACTGGAAACCTCAGGTTCCAGGAAAGCACCCATTTCAAACAGATTTGAAAAACAAAATGCAGCTTACTAGAGAAACGCAACAGTACACGGAAAACAGGAACTCTGGCTTATTTAACTGCTAGCACATACACCTTTCTAAGCACAAATTAAGCTACTAAGCAGTTAGGGGTTACCCTGACTTTATTTCACTTGGCATCCGTAAAGTTTAACTATGCTCTAGATTTGTGCATGCTGAGTTCCTCAGTCAGGTAGTTTAGGTATTAAACAATGAAGGACCTTGGAAGGGATTTTAGATTTACAGTCTTATTATTTTCCTCCACCAGACTTGCTCAATGGTTCCACTACCATTCTCCAGAATGTCCATTAATTCTGTAGGGGGTGAGAACCAGGCATCCACAATCTAGGAGAGACTCCTTCAGCCTATCACCTCATGCCCGGGGTGCCAAATTAGCCCACTCACTGCCCCTAACAGTAACAGTCAGATGTTAGGGAGCAGCACAGCCTTAATGTCTGATTTAAGACCTACCTTCCCCCTCCTGGAGGTAATTCTTTTGAGCGAAACTTAAATGCTGCCCTGCTGAAGGAAGCATGTTGCCACACACTAACTTCCCCAGACAATGTGCTTGAATAAAGACAGTTTATGCTTGCAATCCCATGCTCTGCGAGTGTCACACCGAGTGCTTATTCTAGATGCCACCCAAATATCAAGCCAGAGCTCCTTCCTCTCCCACAGGATGGGCAATCAAGCAGCAGCAGCAGCCACCACACTCCCATCCTTCCCACCTTGGCTCTTCTAATACTTGAGTCGCACAACATGTCATCTGGTTCACAAGTCAGGATTTTGATCCTCTATGCCGCAAAGTCACAATGAGATTTATATTCTTAGTTAGATTTCCAGTGCTGTCTCATTGATTAGTGTGGCTGGAAAGCTAACTTAATCAGAAAAGCACTTGGTAATAAAGATTACAGGATCTGGATTGTTAGGCCCTACAGGCAACCGAGTGCATCTTAAATTATTTCTAGACATGCAGTTTTCAAGCTCACCCAGCCTACTTTATGTGAACGATACTGTGTTTTTAGATCAGTTATGTCCCTGTATTTATCATTTCTTACACTTTTTTCAATACTTGTCTGCATCTGTTTTGTTGAGCTTCATTTTATAATCTTTCAATGTCCTTTTTATTCCATCTAGCCCATTGCTCAGTGGCACTCATACCTGAGCCCTATCAGTTCATTTGTTGCCCCATGGGGATAGCAGTCATCCAGGAACTGATAAACATCATTCTAGCTCATTCATCTCTCTTCAGGAACTTGAATGATCCATTTGTTCCCCTGGGTGTGAGTATGGGTTATTAGAGAGGGGACCACAGATTTATAGGTAGTTAAGTTTCTAGTCCAGGAAACCATTGAGGAGCCTAGTCCAAATCTCCGTTCCTCCCAAGTAGTGTCTGGTTAAATGATGTGCTCATGGTCACACATTAGGCAAAATAAGGGTTAAAAGAATCAAACCCTGGACCGCATGAACTACAGCTCACAGCCTTAACACACTGTGCCAACTGCCTTCACTTGTTCCATGGAGGTCCTTACTGCATCTCCTGTAACCCCTTCCCTGTAAGCAGCCAGCTTGGCTCTCAGTAGAAGCCCTGACAGGAAATAATGTTCATGCTTTTTTTATCTCCTACTTAGCAGCCCATAAACTGTTTACTAGCATAATTCGGAGGATGTGATGCCCACATCATCACAGGAGCCACTGTGTCTTCCCCATGTGAAAGCACACTTCCATGCACTAACTTCAATAATACCTACTGCTCAACAGTGGCTTGGTGAGCCAATAGCCCCTGCCTCTTGATTGTATTTGCACCTGCCATCTCTCCGCTAAGGGAACATGACCATTTGTGACTTGCTCCACTTCCTTTCCCTAGGATGAAAACACCCATCCTTCCCTGCCAGTCCAACAAACAGTCTTCTCCCAGCATAGCTCACAAAGTTGATGATTATAGCTGAATAAACATCCGGGCTGTACAGCGGCCTGTAACATCATGCAGCCATATTGCCAACTTTACGGCTCCTCAATATTTATACTATTCAGAGTTAAAGCAAATATTAAGCAAAATACTAAAATATATTTAATTTGGATAGGATAAACCAACCAGATTTAAAACCTCTGAACAATAGATGGAAGTCTGCACAATTAACCTGTAATTAACTTTTGCTGAAGATTTTCAGCACAGGAGCTACTACAGCCATAGCTTATAAAGTGTCTGTAAGCCATTAATTCCACAGTTATAACCATTAAACATAACAGGAAAGGATAATGTAATCCATGTTGAAAATGTGATACAGAAGTAAAACTCAGTCAGTATCACAGAGCAGATAATTGTGCCTGTCAGCATTGAAAACGCAAACATATTTCACTTACTTTGACTGCAAACTTCCAAAATAGGGTATTCTCAGAGCTGCTCATGAATGTCACTGAAAGTTTCTGATTACAGTAAGAATTACCTTATCCCACAGAAAAAAACTGCATCTGCCATATGAAATCAACTTCTTCATAAGATGTAAATAAGTATTTCTGTGATGGTTTGTGAAGGTAAAAAAAGACAATACCAAAATATTGACGCTAAATATTCAGAAATTGTAAGTTTAGCCTTCTGCAGTTACTAAAACTAGTGCCTTTTTGTAAATACTCTGGAAAAAAAAACACTGAAACAGATACTCCATAAAACTTAACAAATAAGTCAGTCACATTTTACAAATAATGGCCAATACACCTTATGCACTCTGAAAGGGGAATTCCTACATACACATATACATATATACACACACACACACACACACACACACACACACACACACACACACACACACCATTTATGGCTATGGGGTGCAGACGGATATTGTTTTGACTATGACATAGGCAATCCAAGATCAACTGTCATCTCAGGCACTGAAGAACTGGGTAGGGAGGACTGGAGTGTCGGGTCTTGCCAGCTTGCCCATATTGAGGAAAGAGACATGGTAGTTCCTGTCCTTCGACTGCTCTGGTGCAAGTGGAGGCTTGTACATTCACAACAGCTGTGAGAACACAGGACATGTATGGTCCTGGTGATCCCAAGCCAGTGATGACAGCATGCACATCCCAAGATGAAATTAAGCGGATGCCCCCCTAGCTAAGGAGTGCCTTTGTCAGCCACTGAATGGTTAGGGCCATGGAGAGACAAACCCCTAATGGCTGTATGCATGATGAGTTCATGACTGGCTCTCACCCAAGAGATGAAGCGCCATCAATGACTAGTGAATTCTGACTCAGCAAAGTGATAAAACAAATCTTGAAATTAACAAATAATTGTTCATGGCTGCGCAAAGTACAGTTTTGTACCTACCATAAATGTAGATGTCCGAACAGGATAGCATCTGCAGTCCTAACAAATGGGTTGTCCTGTCGTCAGGCAGCCCTTCGGTCGGCCGGATTCCAAAGCCTGGGTCTGGCCTCGGCTGGTGTCGCACTTCACCCGACGTCATCTCTGCTGGTCTTCGAGTATAAAGGCATCAGCCGACGCCATTTTCCTCAGTGTTTCTTGCCCCAAATGCCAGTTGCCCTCTTGGAAAACTAAATTTTGGATAAATGCCAATGTTTCCAAAAAAAATAGTAGGCAAACACAAAAAATAAGCATGTATGTACATATATACAAACAAATACACCATAAGAGATCCCCCCCTAGCTAGCTATTAGGAGGGTAAATACCCTAGGAGCACCACAGAGGGGAAGGAGGGTGGGTAATCCTGACTGCAGATGCTATCCTGTTCGGACATCTACATTTATGGTAGGTACAAAACTGTACTATGTCCTTCAAGGATGCATCTGCAGTCCTAACAAATGGGTAGAATACCATAGCCAAATTAGGGGAGGAGGAAGAAGAATTATGGTGTAGTTAGGATCCCTTGCAATACGGCAGTGGCAAACCCTGCTCGGGATCTAGAGTATAGAGGTAAGTTGTAATGCTTGGCAAATGTATGCACGGAGGTCCAAGTAGCCGTCTCAATAATGTCCTTGGTAGCCACTCCTCGTAAGAAAGCTGTGGTAGTGGCTGTAGCCCTTGTAGAGTGAGGTCTTATGTTCTGTGGAATTTGTTTTCCATGGTAGGAGTAACAGAAACTTATGCAATTTCCTATCCACTTGGAGATTGTCTGTTTGGAAATTGCTTTTCCTTCCCTTCCTGTTGCATAAGCTACTAAAAGCTGGTCAGTTTTTCTATTGCCCTTGGTTCTGTCCAGGTAGTAGCGCAACTGTCTATGTACATCCAAGGTATGCAGCAGTCTTTCCCCCCTGTTCTGTGGATTGGGAAAGAAGGTAGGTAGGTGGATTGCCTGGTTTAGAGACACTCTGGATACCACCTTAGGCATAAATGTAGGATTAGTTCTCATGGACACACTATCTTGATGGAAGATTAGGAAGGGTTGTACTGCCATTAAGGCCTGTAGTTCCGAAACCCTTCTTGCTGAAGTAATTGCCAGTAGGAAAGCAGTTTTCCAGGATAGGTGTTGAAGATCTGCTGTTGCTGCTGGTTCAAATGGAGGGAGTGTCAATTTTTCTAGCACAAAGTTCAAGTCCCATGCTGGTAATGGTGGTTTCCTAGGAGGTTTTACATTCTTGATTCCTCTGAGGAACTGCCTGAGTAGAGGATGTGAGAAGACAGGTGGATTGAAGCTGTATTCTGCAGAAATAGCTGATGCATGTATCTTGATGGATGAATAGGACAGGCCTGTATGGAGAAGCTCTGCCAAGTACTCCAGGATGTTAGCAATATCTATCTTTGACACATCTTTTCCTCTTTCAGTACTCCAAATGACAAACCTTTTCCATTTTCCTGCATAGTTCCTTCTTGTTGAAGGTCTGCGGGCCTCGAGGATAATGTCTTTAACCCTTTGGGATAATTCTGGGTTAGTTGGTGTTATGTAATGTTCCAGGCAGTCAGTTGCAGAGTTTTTAGGTATGGATGCATGATGTTGTAGTCGTTCTGAGTTAACATCAAAGGCATCAGGGGTAGTGTCCACGTTCTCCCCCGAGACATGCTCCTCAGCAATGGATACCAGTGTTGTCTTGGCCAATTTGGAGCTATCAGAATTATCCTTGGACATTCCTCTTTGATTTTCAGTAGTACCTTGTGCATCAAAGGAAGAGGTGGGAATGCATATGCTGTCCGGCCTTTCCAACTGAAGGATAGAGAGTCCACCTTCCATGCAAGTGGGTGGTAAGTCCTTGTGCAGAATTTCTTGAGCTGGTGATTGAGTGGGGATGCGAATAGGTCTATTTGTGGCATTCCCCATTTCTTTGTGATGGCCTTGAAGATGTCCGGGTGTAGCATCCATTCGTGAGCATCCGAGGTAGTTCTGCTTAACATGTCTGCTAGGATGTTTTCTTTTCCCGGTACAAATATTGCCTGTAACTGGATGTTGTAGCTCAGAGCCATATTCCAAAGGTCCAGAGTCATTCTGCATAGGGGGTATGAATGAGTGCCTCCCTGTTTGTTGATGTACCACATGACTGTGGTGTTGTCTGTCCTTATCATTAAATGGCCTTCTTTGAGGAATGGTCTGAAATTCTGGATTGCTAGTTTTACTGCCAGCATTTCTTTTTGATTTATGTGCAGGTGCAGCTGGTCTGGAGTCCATAATCCTTGTATGCATTTGTCCAGCATGTGTGCCCCAACCTAGGTCTGAGGCGTCCGTTGTGATGGTTTGGCTTGCCTGAAAGTTGTGGAAGGGCAAGCCTGGGTTTGACTGACATGCTTGAGCCCACCATAGGAACTCTTGTTTCAGGCATGGGATTAGTGGTATTTCGGTTTCTAAGCTGTGCCTGTGTTGAGACCATAAATTCTTTAGGTACCACTGTAGCTTTCTCATATGCAGTCTGGCATGGGGGACCAGGATTATGCATGATGCCATGAATCCCAAGGCCTGCAGTACTTTCCTTGCTGTTAGTTTGTTCTGCTTTGTTAATGCCAAGAAGTAAAGAGGGAGTTGTTCTTGTTTTTCTGCAGTTAGGAATGCCATCTGTTTTACTGTGTCCAATTCCGCACCCAAGAATGTTCTTGTTTGGGATGGTGTCAGTCTTGACTTTTTTAAATTGACTGTGTATCCCAGGGCTTGTAGTAAGCAAATGACCCTTTGTAAGTCTTTTGTCAGCTTGCTTGCTGGGGTAGAGACATCCAAAGGGATGGTGTCTGATAATTCTATAGGAACCACATTAGTAGGCAAAACTTCAGAGGCCGATTCAACTAGGGTAGCAGGAGCCTCGGTAGTAGTCATGGATTCGGCTGAAGATTGACCCGTTTGCTCGGTTTCGGCCGAAACCGAGACACTCGCGGTTTGCTTAACCGTGGTTTCGGCCGAAACCGCGGACCGCGAGTGTCGGTCTTTTTCTTTGCGTTTTTAACAATTTGAGAAGTCGGAGGATCCGACGGCATAATGTACGCAAAATCTGAGCCAAAAACTGTTCAGCAAACTCCGACCGACGCCTAAGCGTTCGTCGGTTGAAGGAAGCACAGGCTAAACAGGCTGCTACATCGTGGTCTGGGCCTAAACAAGGTAAGCAGTAAGAGTGGAAATCTTTATGAGGTATTTGTTTCCCACAAGTTAAACAGTTATTTACTTTTTCTGACATCGGCTGAGGCAAGAAAGAGTCCCCAACGGGTACTTAGCTTTTAGAAGTCTTCGAAGTAGTATTCGGTAGTAGTAATCTCTGGATCTGACCGACCGGCACTTGCGAACAGCTTCTGCTTCGGGCGCCACGCGGCAAGAAAGACTGGGGAAAATGGCGTCGGCTGATGCCTTTATACCCGAAGACCAGCAGAGATGACGTCGGGTGAAGTGCGACACCAGCCGAGGCCAGACCCAGACTTTGGAATCCGGCCGACCGAAGGGCTGCCTGACGACAGGACAACCCATTTGTTAGGACTGCAGATGCATCCTTGAAGGACATCTATAATGCCAAGTTAGTTAATTTCCACAAAAAGGTCATTAGTATTAGTTACTCACTTAAGACTTGCAGATTGCAATAAATCAACTGCTGTTTAAATGTCTGCTTTGCAATTTAAATCCCAGGCAGAATGATAATCTGCCCTTTCTCACTGGAAAACAAACATTCTACATTTGCTAAATTAAAAAAAAAAGCTTAGCCTCCTTTGTTTCTTCTTATAGCAAACCATGTAACTTGTACTTTTAATGTTGTACAAGTACAGTATATTTCCTGATTGTATTTGAGAGGCAAATTAGAAAAAAAAAAAATCCAGACAGATTTTTAATTTTGCTATCCCAAAAGTAATTTAAAAGGAAAATACTTAACAGCTCATGTAACGTGCTGCCATTATAGGGAAAGTAAAAACATAATGTACTACAATGGTCTACAACACAGGATAATTCTCTCTCTATTTTTGCTACATTATTGAACTGATTATGTACCAGGGCTACCATTATAAAGAGTTTAGTGAGGTAATAACTTTATTCTGATGAAGAATTGGTTGTACCTTCCCAGCATACCAAGTTGAGGTACTAAGGAAAGAAGACAATTAGACCCAACCATGAACAAGACAACAGTGATGATTCTTGTTAACTGGCATTGTCCTAGATGCCATTTCTTTACCAGACAGAGAAGTCTTACATATGAAGAAGTGTGCTGCGAGAATAACCATAGCTCTCAACCTCAGGACACAAAAAATCTGGGCAAAGCCAAAAATAACAGAGGGACAAAGACCCAAACTATGGACAAATCTTAAATATTGCTCTTATAAACTTAGAAAGTTGATAGAACGCAAGGTCTTGGACAAACACAAAATACGGACAAATCTTAAAAATTGCTCATATAAACTTAGAAAGGTGATAGAATGCAAGGTCTTGTGCTATCATGCATTTTCTGAAGGATACAAAGTCTGAAACTCAAATGCCTGTAATTATATAATGATTTAATTCTTCACTTATTCACCACAAAAATCCAGAAAACCACAAATTTTATCAAGAAAAGACCAAAAATATGAGGCAAAAATCTGGGCATTCTGTGAAAATCTGGACATTTGAGAAGTATGCTTAAACACTTCCTTACTGTTACTAATGTTTCAGACCTTGCTAATTAGGTATACAAAGATGAAATAATGCCATTGGAAAAATGAGAAACAAAACTCCCCACCCAGTTTCTATAGACACAGACACACACAAGCACATCAAGACTGAACAGTACTGTTCAGGAATTCCATTGTAGTGCATGGAGTGTGGTGATTATGCTCCGATATTCAGAAAAAAGACAAATTAGTTAAGTGCAAAACTCGGCCATAACAAATGTTAAGTACCCCTGCTTAAGTTGTTAAGGTCGGGTCCTGCACTAAGCAGTTACATCTGCCAGTACTGATCAGTGAGCAATAGCAGCAGAATAAAAGATTTGATGTTCCTTGGTGTCTGTGTCATTAAGGTGTACCTTCCTCTTAGAAACTAAGAACGTTATTAAAATAACAGGATGTGTGCTTTATGGCTTTGAAAGCCGGCAAAACACTTTGTGTTTTTCCCCCCTTTTACTGTTACTAGTAGTACATGCAGCAGATAAAGCTCCATGCTCTAGAAAAATTATGATGGGATCTCCAATTATAATCCTAAATTGTATATTCTTGACATGCATGACAAGATCCATCTCTCAGGCTTTGCCCTCAAAGTCAATTGCTTGGTATACATGTCTCAAGCACATAGCAAATGGGTTATGACTGGCGAACTGATCATACTCATCTATATTTTATGCCAAACAAGAATATAGTGAAGACCATAATGAAAAATTAAATCTCGGTGCCTGAACAACATAATGTTCTTTGAATGAGCTGTAGTAGCTGAGAGCTGTGGCATGAAGTATAACAGCAAACAAACTGATCACACACTGAAACGGCAGAGGTACCAGTGGCAATTCTCTGGTATAAAATGTGATTGCTGTACACTGTCTGCAATGAATATTTGACTACAGTCCACCAGTAATGAACTACCATGTCCTGTTTTAACCTGAAAAATGCATTCACTTTTTGATAAACCACTTAATCCCCCAGAGGGTCAAAAGGGAGCCAGAGTTTATCCCGGCACTCAGTGGGCACAGGCAGAGAAATCAGTTTTGGAAATAGTGTCAAGCCCATCACAACATATACACCCACATTCACTCTCTCCTACAGGCAGACTGAAAGACTGACAATTTACCTGTAACACATCCCTGGATGTAAAGAAACACCAAAGTAACCAGAAAAAAAACACATGTGAGTACAGGGAAGACATACAAACTCCACATGCAAGGCATCCCCCATCTGAGAACCAAACTGAAGAACAAAATGATCACAGGCAGGAACACTAACAGCTGCACTACTGAGCCATCTTAATCTGAAACAATATTACAAAAACAAACACACCGGTAGTTTAGTAAAGAAATAAATGTTAGGTATTTGTTGCCAGTATTGTACATAAACTATACAGAAATGGAAAAATTGTGACAATGAAAGACCTGCATCCTACTTAAAGCAAGCTTGAGCTACAGCCAAGGAAGCTGCTAGAAATTAATTCAGTTAAAAAGAAAGCAGAGGCATCACAGAAAGTACAGTTGTGTACACTTACCATAAATGTAGATGTTTGAGTGTATTCACTGTTGCAGTCATCACATTTGGGTTATCTGCTTGCAGTAGCCCTCAGTCAGCCTGATTATCAAAGTCTTATGTCCTGTGTCGGTTGCTGTCTCATCTTCCGTGACGTCTGGTAGTCAGGGGTATAAAGCATGCAGCCAACGCCATTACATCAGTTTTTCTTGCCCCAGATGTCAGGTGCCCCCCTTAATGGGAAACAATTATATATATATATATATATATATATATATATATATATATATATATATATATATATATATATATATATGAGGTCAGGGGGCTGGAGGGAGGGTAACCAGGACTGCAACAGTGAATACACTTGAACATCTACATTTATGGTAAGTGTACACAACTGTACTATGTTCTTTGTGTTTTACTGTTGCAGTCATCACATTTGGGTAGATTCCCAAAGCTAAGGATGGGAGGAGGAGTTTAGATACCATTAGGACCAGCTATAAGGCCCTGCAAGACTGCAGTGGCAAAGCCAGCTCTGGATTTAGAGAAAACTGGCAAATGGTAATGTTTGGTGAAAGTATGTACAGAACTCCAGGTAACAGCTTCTAGGATGTCTCTGTTAGGGACATCTCTGAGAAAGGCTGTAGAGGTAGATGCAGCCCTGGTTGAATGGGGTCTGATCCCTTGTGGGATAGGTTTTCCATGGTGCTTATAGCAGAAATGAATGCAATGGCCTATCCATTTAGAAATGGTTTGCTTTGAAATAGCCTTCCCCTCTGCCCCTGCAGCAAATGCCACCAGCTGTTGTTCAGATTTCCTTTGAGGTTTAGTCCTGTTCAAGTAAAATCTAAGTTGTCTGTGCACATCTGCAGTATCCGTTCCCCTTTGTTCTGTGGATTAGAAAAGAAGGTTGGCAAATGAATGGAATGATTAAGAGCCACACTGGATACCACCCTGGGCATGAAAGAGGGATTGGTCCTGAGGGACACCCTGTCCGCATGAAAGATGATGAAAGGCTCCACTACCATAAGGGCCTGTAATTCAGATATCCTTCTTGCTGAAGTGATTGCTAAAAGGAAAGCTATTTTCCAAGAAAGGAATTTTAACTCTGCAGTTGCAGCTGGCTCAAAAGGAGGAAGAGTGAGTTTTTCCAATACAAAATTAAGGTCCCAGGCTGGAGTTAGGGCTCTCATGGGTGGTCTTAAGTTTTTGGCCCCTCTGAGGTACTGCTTGAGCAGTGGGTGAGAAAAGAGGGGTGGTTCTGTGTTGTAATGAGCTGAAATGGCTGAGGCATGAATTTTGATGGAGGAAAAGGAAAGGCCCTTGTGAAGCATCTCAGTTAAGTATTGAAGAATCTGAGGTAAATTGGGCGCTTCTGTGGTCATCCCTTGAGTTTGTTTCCAGGCACAGAATTGTTTCCATTTTTCAGCATAAGATTTTCTAGTACTAGGCCTCCTTGCCTCCAAAATGACATCCAACACTTGTTTACTGAGGGATGGTAATGGAGAGATTAGGTAATTAGCCATTCTGCCAGGTTCAGGGTTTGAAGCTGGGGGTGAAGAATCTGGCTCTCCTGCTGAGGCAGCAGGGTAGGGGTCTGAGGTAGGTACCATGGGGTCAGCTGTGACACACTGCACAAGAGGGGGTACCAGTGTTGGCTTGGCCAGTCTGGTGCAATCAGTATCATCCTTGGTTTGCCGTTTGATCTTTAGTAGTACTTTGGAGAGGAAAGACATAAGCTGATAGATTTTTCCAGCTGAAAGACAGAGCATCCACTCTCCAAGCTTGTTTGTGGGGAGCCCTTGTGCAAAAATTGTCCAATTGATAGTTCTGGGAGGAGGCAAACAGGTCTATATCTGGGATCCCCCATTTGTTGATCAACATGTTGAAAATCTTTTGTTCCAGTTTCCACTCGTGTGGGTCCATGAGTTTTCTGCTTAGTTCGTCTGCCAGTGTATTTAGTTTTCCTGTCTGGAATTGAGCCTGTAGATGCACTTGGTAGCTCACAGCTTTGTTCCATAGAGCCATGGCTAGTCTGCAGAGGGGGGTAAGAATAGGTACCCCCCCGCTTATCTATGTACCACATAACAGTGGTGTTGTCCTTCTTTACCATTAATTGTCCTGGAAGAATGTGGTCCTTGAAGGCTGTCAGAGCATTCTGTACAGCTAATATTTCTTTTTGAATGATATGCAGGTGCATTTGACTTGGGTTCCATTTGCCCTGAATGCATGTCCATGCCAGGTGAGCCCCCCCCCCCCCCATGCATAGTCTGATGCATTGGTTGTTAGGGTTTGGGCAGTAGGGGGGTAGAGTGAATGATAGTCCCTTGTTTTGGTGACAGGCCTCTGCCCACCAAAGGAATTTTAACCGTAGGCAAGGTATGAGAGGAATCATTGCTTCTAGATCCTGAGAATGTTGACACCATAGGCTTTTTAGATACCATTGTAGTTTCCTCATATGCAGTCTTGCATATGGAATCAGTAGAATGCATGAGGCCATGAACCCCAAGACTTGCAGTATTTGCCTTGCAGATAGCAGGGTTTTTGTGGCCACTTGTTTGAAGTAAGTTGTCAAATGAATTTGTTTCTCTGGCGTGAGGAAAGCCATCTGGGAAGTTGTGTTCAAGCTTGCTCCCAGGAATATAATTTGCTGACAGGGTACCAGATGTGATTTCTTTTCATTTATGGTGTACTTCAGACAAGTGAAAACCTTTTGTACAAATGCCAGATGATTCAGAAGTATGTCCTGGCTTTCTGCCTGAATTAGACAATCGTCCAGGTATGGGTATATTTGAATATTTCTTTGCCTGCAAAATGCAATGACTGGAGCTAGGCACTTTGTGATTACCCTGGGCGCAGTAGATAAGCCCAAAGGGCAGTGCAGAGAACTGATAGTGCATGCAACCTGCTTTGAAGCGTAGGTATTTTGTGCAAGATTCCCTGATTGGGATGTGCAGGTAGGCTTCCTTTAAATCCAGTGTTGCCAACCAGGCATCTTTGCCTATCATGGGAAGCAACTGGTGAAGAGTTTGCATCTTGACTTTTGGAATCACCAAAAAGGTGTTTAGGATAGACAGGTCCAGGATAGGATGCCATGAGTTGTCTTTTCTGGATACCAGGAATAGTCTTGAGTAGAAACCTTGTCTCTTTTTCTCTTCTGGTACAGTCTGAATAGCCTTTAATCTTAAGAGAGAGAGTACTTGCTTTTGAGCCTCTGCCCACTGATTTAGGGGTAGATCTGGCCAACTGTTTGGGATTAGTAACGTGTGGAAGTGAAATCTGTATCCTTGGGAAACTATGTTTAAAACCCATTTGTCCTGGGTAATAAGTTCCCAGTTTTTTGCTTGCAGAGCAATCTTTCCCCCTAAAGGAGCAGTCAGTTGAGAAGTGCTTGGAAGGTTTAAAGTTAAGTCACTGAGACAGCTTACCATTGGGGGGAGTCTTACCACTCCCTGATTTGGAAGTGGGAGCCCCCAACTGCTTAGTCCTGTGTGTACCCTGGGACTGGAGCCTGGGTGTTCTGCTGGTTCTGGGTTTGAACTGAGAAGGCCTGGAAGAGGTAGGAAAGGACCAATTTTTTGAGGGCCAATGCCTACTAAATCTAGGAGGCTGCACTTGTAAGAAATCTTTAACAGTTTGCATAGATTTCACTTTTTCCACCATCTTTTTAAGAACTTCTTCTGATTTGTCGCCAAACAGGCGGTCCTGATTTAAGGGAACATCCAGCAATTTAGTTTTAACGTGATCTGGCAAAGATTGCTCCTTAAGCCAAGCATGCCTTCTAAGTACAGACCCGGTGACAACAGCCCTGCAAGATGCCTCTAGTGAATCAAAACCACATTGCAAAGTATGTTTTCCAACCTGTTCAGCAGAAGGCATTAAATCCTGTAAATCCTTACTTTCAGTACAATCAGAAATCAACATCATTTTCTTTTTAAGCAATCCAATAATATGCTGCTGATACTTTAACATATGAAACTGGCAATTTAAGGCCCTGATGGCCAAGTTGCAGAGGTATATACCTTCTTACCCATCTATCCCGGACTCTGGAATCTCTATCAGACGAGGTTGGAATTTTGGCAGCAGTAGCCTTAATGCCCTTGGGTCCCTGTGAAATGGTCTCAGGATCCGCAGTAGGATTTTTAAAAAGAAACTTGTGAGAATCAAGAACCCTGTAATATCTATCAGGTTTTCTGGGAGCAGGAGGTAAAGAATCAGAGGCCAAGCTAGATTCTGAAAAGGCATCGTCAACAATGTCCAGCACAGGAGGGATAGCTAAAGGCCTGTGTTGGGGCAGGAGTAAGAAGTCTCTAAGCCTGTTTAGTAATCCTGGCTTTCCCAGTGAAAATGCTCTGTAAGAGTATGCAAGGTTTTACCAAAAGAAAAATCCTCTGGGGGAGAAGCAGAGGGAATAGAGTCCTCTGCATCAGAATCCTCATAAGTAGATAAGGGTAAATCCTGGTCATCAGAGGAGAGAGAAATTTCAGAATCCTGGTCATAAGTATCATAAGCAAATTCAGTCCTAGGTCTCTTAGAGGGGGAAGGTTGGTTTCCCCTGATTAAAGTAATAAGGGGTGGGAGGTTGGCATAATGGTTAAGGTATTTCCCTAACAGACAGAAGGTACAGGGTTTGATTCTCACATGGGGTAATTGGCTAGGCTTAAAGTGGCCCACAAGGGCAGTTAGCCTAGTACTAATCTATGAACCTAAGGTCTTCTGCCATTCTTATCACTTGTTTTTAGGCATAGAGGCCTGACCATGTGGTCTGGGAGTCGGTTTCCTAGGCATGGTTTGAGTTTTAGGCCTAGAAGAAGAAGATGACGTCGGTTTAATACGCAAGTAAGTAGGCCTGAATACACCCTCAGGAGCCGGTATCTGCACAGCGGCTCCGGACCCATCTAAGGTAGAGACATCCGCAGGTTTCACAGTTGAAGCATCTCACGGCATACCAGACTCCGAATGGGTCTCAGTAGAGGCCTGCGAATCTGAAGTAGCGGGTATCAGGGGCTGTGAAAGCGCCTCACTGAGTACCGGCGAACTGGCGATAAGCTTAGGAGAAGCGTCGTTGGCAGCTTTGGACCTGTCTCTGTCTTTGTCTTTTTTCAGAATGTCGACAGTCGGGTGGCTTACCGAAGACATATCTGGATAATTAAACCAAGTACTGAAATATTTAGAAGCGAAAATGTACCAATGACGAATAGTTTGTGGTTTAAATAAGGCACAAAACCGACAGCGAGGTACATCGTGGTCAGGGTCTAGGCAAGGAATACAGTATGAATGAAAATCTTTATGAGGTATTTGCTTTCCACAAGAAATACAATTATTGACTTTTACTGACATTGGTTTAGAGCAAGAAAAAGTATCCCCAACGGGGTACTTACCTTTAATTGAAGACATCGGTTCTGAAACTCGAAAATGAAAATTTCAGGAGTCGGCCGACCAGCACTTGAGAACTGCTTCTGCTTCGGGCACCGCACGGCAAGAAAGACTGATGCAATGGTGTCGGCTGCATGCTTTATACCCCTGACTACATGATGTCATGGAAGATGAGACAGCAACAGATGTAGGACCCAAAACTTTGATAATCAGGCCGACTGAGGGCTACTGCAAGCATATAACCCAAATGTGATGACTGCAACAGTGAAACACGAAGAACATCTTACAATTCTGATGTTACAAGAATAATTTACAAACATCAACAGCAGAGATGGAATATTAAGATAATTTAAATATGAGTTTTTCAAGTCCAGAAGGACAGGCACATTTTTACAGTATCAAAAAAGCGATTAGCAGGGTCAACACCCTAAACAGAAAACTTTTAAGGCTATTATAGAAGTTCAAGTGGCTGGAAAAGACCACACAACCCTTTGTAAAGGCTTTATGCAGTTAGATACTAAAAACGTCTTGGATATTAAAGCCTTATTATTTTATATGAACATTCGTCCAGCAGATTGAGCACCACTACAAAAAAGGGTTTCAATCCTTTAAATAAAGGCTAACCTTCCAAGAACAACTTTCGAGCTACTGATGGGAAAACACATATTAGGAGACCTAGCCCACATTCCATTCGGCAATTTCCAGTACTCTGGAGTATGACAAGGAACTGAGCAAGGCCAAGAATTAATCCAAACAACCATCTATAATCCTGCTACATTCAGGTGCCCTCCCATTATACTGGGACACACTTTTCCAGGGAGACTGGGGAGTTGATCCCTCTATAGTTTGAGCACACACTTCAGTCCCCTATGAAAAATGGGGACCACATCCCCCAAATGACCAATGTGGAGGTAGTGCCTCAGCATTCCATGTAACATTATATAGGCATATAAATAAAACAAAAAAACAAAACAATGTCTGGTGCATTCATCATTTCCAGCTGTATCTCATCCAGTTTTTCAACTACGCCACACAATTAAGTAACCTTATGGGTCTGGTTACTTCCTTGCACATTTTATGTAAATTGTGTGGTGGAGAATAATCTTTATTTCCAAATACAATTTTGTTAATACTATGAATGTATGATATGATAAATGGTTATTGACCCCACTTACAATAATCATCCAACAATCCGGTTTCCTCCCATATTCCATGTGTGACTCAGGGGCATCACGGACCCTGATACATCTCTCCAAACTGCCAGAGAACTCAGAGTCACCTGATTACATATTAGTGAAAGCAGCTAATGGACATCTGTATCGGGAGCCCCTCTCCCATAATATTGTGATAACTGATCCTGTTTCAGGATTGACCCAGAAAAGCAAAATTGTTGTTTCTGCAAAATGCCCAGTAAACCTCTTGGGCAGGGACCTTATGCAGCTATTTGGCATAGCAGTAGTTCCGACTACGCAGGGTATGGAAGCACAGTGACAAATTGATACCTTTGCAGTGCAAACGGAGGGTAAAATGTTTTATTGGTACAGCCAGGACTTGGTTATGACTGGTCCAGGAGCAGTGAAAGAAGAATTGATGAACGTAGCCATCAGCAAGTTCTCCTCCCTTGACATTGATAAACAGCATTTGTTGCACTGTACTCTGTATTATTGTAACACACCAGGACCTGATAAGGAATATGAGCAAGAATAGTTTAGAAATTGTGCAAACAGACTGATATTACGTAATCTGCACTGGGACACAGAAGGGAACAGTGTAGCCAGCTGTTCATTGCCCAGGAGTTCTTTGCACTCTATAAGTCTAATTGATTACCACATGTTAGCTTAACTAAGGACAAGAATGTACAATGGGTAGACTTAGGAGAGAAAGTCACGAGATGGGAAAAACAGACAGAGTCAGAACTGTCAGAACAGGGAATACAAATGCAGAAGCTGAATTGGATAACTCAGACCCACCCAGCTGTACACTTGCAGTCTAGCAAGGACAGCTGATTAGCACTCCTATTGAAGGAGAAAGAGAATGCCTTACAGAATATACCAGAAACTCTCTGGTCAACAGGAAAATCAGATGTAGGACTTATTCGTACAGTGGGACCAGTTACTATTACCCCAAAGTCAGCATTTAGGCCACAAAAAAGACAGTATCCCTTAAGAAAAGATGCAGAGGTAGGAATCAAACCTATTATAGCAGCTTTACTTAAGGAAGGGGTGCTGGTGGAATTTCCTGATTCACCATGTAACACACCCTTATTTCCTGTTAAGAAAGCGAATGGAGAGTGGTGTATGGTCCAAGATTTACAAGCTGTAAATGACACAGTAATACCAAGGGCACCTACCGTGCCAGACCCACACACCCTGTTGAATGACTTAAAACCTCAACAGAAATATTTTTCTGTGGTAGATATCAGCAATGCGTTCTTCTCAATACCGATACACTCTGACAGCCAGTATTGGTTTGCATTCACATTTCAGGGGAAAAGGTATACATATACACAACTACCACAGGGATATTGTGAAATTCCAACAATATTCTCACAAGAAATGGCAAGCAACTTGGCGGGATTTACCCCACCAAGAGGTAGCCAGATTTTGCTTTATGTTGAAGATATCCTGCTGGCGTCCCCCACCCAGCAAGACTGTAAAGAAGACACCATAGCGCTATTACAATTTTTAGCCACTGAAGGACATAAAGTAAACAAAAATAAACTGCAGCTTTGGAAAAAACAAGTTAAATACCTAGGATATGTAATATCCAAGGGAGGTAGTTCATTAGATGAGGACAGAAAAGTAGCGATTTTGCAAGCACCAAAACCCACTACCAAGAAGGAAATTATGTCCTTCCTAGGTACAACTAATTTTTGTCGCAGTTGGATTCCAAACTATGCCTTGGAATCTGAACCACTGACTAACCTGATTTATAAAAAGTCTATGGCAGCACAAGATTTATTACAATGGATACCAGAAGCAGAATCTACTTTCTGCAAACTAAAACAGTTAATAGTGTCCTCATTAGTTTTAGGATTACCAAACTATCATAAACGTTTTTTTCCAAACTGTAGACTTTAAGCAAGGTTATATGACATCAGTGTTAACACAGCAGCATGGGGACAAGCAACACCCTATTGCTTATTATTCATCACAACTGGACCCAGTGGCGCAGTCTTTACCTCACTGTGAACAAGCAGTAGTTGCAGCTGCAATGGCAGTACAGGCTTCGGTCTCAGTAATTTTGTTCCACCCTCTCACATTGAGAGTGCCTCATGCAGTCGCGATTATTTTACTGCAAGAGAAGGTAGCATATCTTTCCCCTGCTAGGCATCTTTCCTGTATGACTATATTGTTGAGCCAACCTCATATGACAATTGAACGATGTACGACTTTGAACCCTTCTACCTTGCTCCCAACCCCTGCAGATGGCACACCACACAGCTGCCTGCAGGTGATTGAGCAAAAGACACTACCTAGAAAAGACCTTACGGATGTTTCCTTGGATGATGCCGAGGTGACATACTACGTGGATGGCTCATGCAAAAGGGGTCCTGCAGGACAGAACCTAGTAGGATATGCAGTAGTTTCTGATATTGAGATTATAGAAGTGAAATCTTTACCACACAATTTATCTGCACAGGCAGCAGAATTGATTGCCTTGACACGGGCATGTACCTTAGCAAAGGGTAAATGTGTGAACATTTTTACTGACAGCCAGTATGCTTTTTCTACTGTACATGTTTTTGCGCAACAGTGGAAAAATCGAGGAATGATAACATCCACTGGCAAACCAATCAATCATGCACAGTTTATTTTAGATCTTTTAGAATCTATTCAGTTACCTCAGAAAGTAGCTATTTGTAAATGCACAGCTCATACCAAGCAACAGGACAGGATTTCAAAAGGTAATGCGAGAGCTGATACAGCTGCAAAGCAGGCAGCTTCAGAAGTATTTCTTTTGAATGAAGAATTACAACCCTCTGAGATTTTAGACTTAGAAATGTTAAAGACAATGCAGACACTTACTATGCAAGTTGAAAAACAAAGATGGGTAAAACGAGGAGCAATTCTCGAAAAGGGGCTGTACATCTCTAAAGAAGGGAAACTGATATTGCCATCTAATTTGTTTAGATATGCAGCTTTGCTGAGCCATGGGCAGTGCCATGTCTCAACAGGGGGGATGGTACAGCTGGTGAACCAAGTGTTCATGACATATGGATTCTTAAATTATACTAAAAAAAATTGTTTGATGTGCCATGTTTGTAATAAACATCATGCACAAGGGGCGTTAAAGCCCAAGCAAGGGAGTTTCCCTACACCACCGTATCCGTTTCACACTATCTGTATGGATTTCATAGAGTTGAATAAATGTGAAAATAAGAAGTATTGTCTTGTTATTATAGATATGTTTTCCAGATGGGTGGAAGCCTTTCCGACTAAAAATCCAGACGCAGCAACTGTGGCCAAAGTCCTTGTTAAAGAAATCATCCCTAGATTCGGCATTCCGGAAAGGATCTACAGTGACAACGGCACACACTTCGTAAACCAGACCATACAACAGTTAAGTAGACATTTTGGTATTTCTTTAAAAAATCATTGTGTGTATCACCCAAAATCTGCAAGGCTAGTAGAGAGGCATAGTGGGATTTTAAAGAATAAGCTAAGGAAGTTAATAGTAGAAACGCAGAGAAATTGGGTGTACTGTCTTCCCCTGGTACTGTTGAGCATGATAACTGTTCCGAATGCAAAAGGATTGACTCCTTTTGAAAAGTTATTTGGAAGGCCTTATTATATACCTCAGTGGAAATCTCTCATGCCTGCAGACCAGGAAGCTGACAGTACACTAGCTGAGTACATGCAAAACTTGTTAAATTCTAAACATTTGCTGCAGTCAAATTCTGTTTCAGATAAAGAACGAACCAGACCGTCAAAAGTGGCAGTGTTCCCCAGAACTTGGGTCTGGGTGAAGACAGTAAAGAGAAAGAATTGGGCATCACCAAAGTGGGAAGGTCCATATCAAGTGTTTCTGTCAACACCCACTGCAGTCAAGATAGCAGAGGGCGCCTCCTGGATCCACCTGATGCACTGTAAATTAGTCAAGAACTTTGAACTGGACAAAAACCTTGTCGCATGCCAAGAGTAAAAATGATAGAGTCCAGAAGAAACAGGAATGCAGAACAACCCTTTCCTCAGAAGTATTGCATAATCATCCTGTTAACTGTACTGGTGACAATAATCTTTTTGTTGTGGCCTTTCCTTTTCCCAGCCACACAGACTGAACTGAATAAACGTGAAGCGTTACTCATTGACTGGCATCCAAACTTTAACACTTACCAGGCAATTAAATATGTGTATGCTGAGACTTTCAATGTTTCGAATTGCTGGATTTGCACAGCTTTGCCAACAGCATACAGGGAGTTATTAATGACTACAGTCCCCCTAGGGGTCAATGAGACCTGGGAGAACTTGATTTATGATACCTCAATCATTACATCACAAGATAAAATAGCATTGCATTTGTCTGTTCCACAAAAGGGAACTGTGTGTTTTTATAAAAATGATACTGTTCAGGTGGGCTGGAGCAACTGCAATGTGACTGTTCCTTATAAATGTTACACTAAAAGTAACAATGTAGTTCTTTATTGTAATACAAACTATGATTCATTTCTTGGATTGATGCATAAAACACTTGATGAAGTAAAACATAATTCTGTTCTTTATAAACAACTGTCTATAACAGATAGAAAAATGTTTCATGCAGGGCGAGTGTATATTCATAGCAAAGTTACTACTAAAGTAGAGGATTGTTACTTTGTGTGTGGTAGAATGGCATACAAATGGTTACCTGAGAATTGGTCCGGCAGTTGTTTTTTTGGGTTACCTGGTTGCGGCCACATGACACACTGCAGTTTTGCCTCAAGGAAAAATTCGAAATATCCGAGAGGTTGTCAAGAAACCTGTAAATCTATTGGGACAAATTGATGCGCGTTGGAAAGACCATCATTCCATAGGCAAAGGACTGACACATATGGACTTTAGTGATAGCGTTATATCGTGGGCAGGCACATTACCAGCATATGGAGCAGTGAAATCGATCTGGGAGCTGAGAAAACTGTCGAAACTTCTCGAAGTAATAAGTAATGCAACTTTTTCCGCTCTCGAATTAGTGAACTGAATGCTATGAGAACTGTAGTGCTTCAAAACCGCATGGCTCTAGACTTCACCCTAGCGGCGAGAGGTGGTACTTGTGCTTTAATCCAAAAAGAATGCTGTTCGTATATTCCTGACCATAAACACGAGATAGACAATCATTTGAGGTAATTCAGCAAGTGTCGGCCATGACAAACCAGGCTCAAACCCACTGACGGACTTTTTCCAGAAATGGTTTGGAGGGTGGGGTACCATCCTAATGAACATCCTGATTGCCATTTGTGTAGGAATGCTCCTACTAGGAGTATGTGTTTGCTGTGGCATCCCCTGCATGAAAAGACTGATTAAAGACCTTATACACATGTCAGTTTCTGAAACCTTATATCAAAGTGCTGAGTTTGAAGAACTGTTAAAAGACTGAAAATGCTTTCATAAGTTTAAACTGAATGACTCTATTAACTGCAAATCCTGAGTGGAAGAGGTTAGGAGAAGAAGAAAACCTGTTTATGCTTATTTTGAAAGTAGAATAAAAGTATTAAAAGGGGGGAAATGTCAGAAAAATATGTATTAATGTGTGTATTAGTAATATGCTTAGTGCATTTAGAGCTTGAAAAGGGTTAACACATTTATTCTATTTCATACTGCATAAATCTGTATAAACTGCAGATGCTTTCTGACCTTGTATTGTTAGCTAAAATCTTGCTTGTGCCTTGGAACTTTACTGAGAAGCAGATGATTTCTGCTTATGTTAGGAAAATAATGAATAGAACAATACAACTTGTATGAAGCTTAGACAAGAAGTTCCGTTTGTGCTGTGAGAAAATACACGGCTGTAGAAGCTATAGAAAATTAGGACAAAGCCTGTTTGAAAATATGAACTGCAATCAGCATTTGCTTGTATCTGAATTAGAAGAGTACCTTGAAATGTAACACTGTACAATGGAAGCTTGTAAACGAATTAGAGCCCACCAAGGCCAGGTTGTTTTTCTCAAAAGTTTCTCACAAATCTAGTCATGTCAGCAGAAAATCTAAGTAACATCTGCTGTAGAACAATACTGAAAGTTGTGTTAGATTACGTCAGCCATAGAAGGCCATGTCTTGTAAAACAGTATAAGAATAAACATACTTCCTGTTAGTAGTTAGACAAATCCTTGTATTTGCATGTTTTTGTCTCCTTGCGGCAAGTAAATAAATATACCTTAACTGAACCTTACGTGTATTGGTCTTTGAAGTTTCTTCCTTTGACAAAGCTGAATCACTAAACTGAACTAAACAATGTGCTACTTTCACAGCTGCATGCACTGATGTATATCCTCCCTGTATCTTGAAATATCTTCAGAAGAGGAAGGGCTATATGCAGTTCAGAGCTCTGTGATGAACAAAGTAAACAAAGCTAATGATAATACAAAACAATAAAAGATGTAAATGTGCATCTAGCAACATATGAATAGTAATAATGATGACAAGTGAAACCATTAACCTTCTGTTGCCCAAAATGAATTAAAGAAGAGATGGTAAGTTTGTAGTGCTACAGAAAATCTCTACAGTTAACATGCTTTTATAAACAGATCACGTGACAAAGCACAGACTCGCCATAAACAAACACATTTTATATATGTGTGTGTGTATAGAGCTACAGGAGAAAAACAAGCAGAAGCCATTACTTCAAAACTCCTGAGGCGACTGTTTTTAATAACCATAGGGCCTCTTTGGACTTCATGGATTTTTGTGTTGTACTATTTAAGCTGAAATGATAAACTGTGTGGAAAACACATTTTGTAATATGTCTTGCTTGTTCACTCATTGTACAAAAGTAGATACTTCTGTCATCCTCCACACTTCTGAAAGCAGATCTGGTGGGAAGATTTTGTTATGGTTCCAAATTACACTTTTATGACTTTATGCTCACTTCAGTATTTTCTCTGTTTTGCTAGTTTAGTATAAGTAACTCATGGAGGCACACCATGTTGAACAAGAAAGGAGCTGTAGAGGGTGAAGGTTCCGTGGATCCTATCCATCATATACATCCAGGTATGATCTGATAGGCTGGCAGTCACTGGTAGAATAATTTGAATTACTTCTGGTTTAATTTCTCCAAGCCTTTTGGGTTTCTAGTATGATGGGAATGGACTCTATTCCTGAGTCAAAATATGATTAAAGTTCATGAAATTAATACTGTTTCAGTCTTTGAAGCTAAAAAGTACTCTTCACAGCACCAGCCCATGTGCCCAGAACTGACTCCTGCAATTCATACTGAGTTACATGAATCTGTAACATATCTAAATTCTTTTTTATGAGACCCATTCCTCCTGCTACTTATTGGAGCTGTCTGAGTATCCTACTTCCACACTAATCCCATTTCTGCCTGCAAATCCTGGTATTTTATTACTCTGTCTTTCTCTATACATAAAACACTAATCACTGGGTGTAGCAATTTCAATGATTAATGCTACTTTTGCCTTTTCATGGATAATACATCTGTTTTTCTGACATCTATTCTCTGAACTGTTGGTACTGGGTGATCCCATGTGATATAAACTTGATCATTCTCTAGAATGCTTCATAGCTCTTGTTTCCATTGCTTCTCAGCCACTTCAACATTGCAATGTTTGCCTGTCTAGCACTAAAAGACATTCTACACAACTATGTTCCCAGTCGGTCATTGCAAGACAGTGACCAAAAACTCCTGTCCGTCTACAAACCTTAGCAAATCTTTTGGGCACTGTTGGCATTCGTACAAGGTTGCTAAGGCCTGGAACTCCTTACCTGGATCCATCAGGTCTACACCCTCCCTCCCATCCTTCAAAACCCTCTCTGAAACACTTCCTAGCTAAAATCTGGCTCTGTTCTTGCTTAAAACCAAGATAAACTACATCCCTAAATGCAAAGAAGTACCTTTTCATTCTTTGTAACTCCTTACTCTCCCTTTTTCACTTACTTCCTTACTGCTATCGAATTCTCTTCCCTAACTTTCTCTCTAAATATACCATAAGCCTGTTTTTCCCTCACTTCATATTGCAATTCCTGTTTGTATTAGACTAATTTACCTTTAACTTCTCTACAAATTGTCTAAAAATTTCTCTAATATTAAATGATTGTCATATACATTGCATCAATTTTTAACCAATGTTTTTATATTATGTCTACTGTGTTATAATTATTTAAAATGCAGATGTTTTTATTTTTTGAAGATTGTATAATTATTGTTCTTAAAATGTTTTGTAATAATTTGGAGCTTTTTTCCAAGGGCCTCCAATGAAAATGGGCTTTTACCCAGTCGGACTTTCCAGTAATCAAATGTCAATAAATAAATAAGTGAATAAATAAATAAATCCCCAATACAACAGTTTTGCATTTCAGTATACAGGCCCTCTACCATTAGTGTACTGTACCCAACAACAAGGTGTGGAACTGTTTCCAGTTCTCTTTTATAGAACGTGCATTTGTCTATTTCTCCCACATGTTCATTGGACTTTGCAAATCAATGTATAGATAGTCCACTATCTTTGGTCACAATGTTAACCTTTCATTTAGTTTAAATTTACCTCTCTTCATCCATTCCTGCGCAGATTCTGATTGGCGTGAGGTTGACCCAGGAGTTTTCTATGCTTGCTACTATATTTATAGCTTTTCCACATTTCTTGCCTTCTCATCTGATGCTTCTCCTTGTATTCTTTCTTTTGTTTTTTTGGCACATTCAGTTGCTACCAGGTTTTTGACCCCTTCTGGTGTGATTTCCACTCCCACTTGACACTGACATGCTTCTGCTAAACTAAATATCTTACACGACTTCTCATGTTTTAAAACTTTCACTATGTTTAGATTTTGTGAGGCTCGCAGATATGTATGCAGTCCTAGGACTGCAGATTTATACATGTAATCATTTTCAAGGAAGCCCATGCCTCTTTCAAGAAAAGGAATATACAATTTTGGTATACACCGATTTTTATATATTATTTGATAAGCATGAAGCATTTTTCTTGTTTTCCTGTCCAAGTGATCCAACCCCTTTTGGGGCTAATCAATCACAGCAAAACTAAATTAGAACAGGAAGAGCAAGCTGGTTTATAGCTTGGACTTTGTTCCTAGATGTCAGGGCCATTTTCAGTATTAATTTTAGTTTTCTAAAATATTCCTGAGTTTTGTTTGTATTTGTTCATGTTTTATTGTTGATTCTTCATCAATTTCCAAATATTTATACACTCCCTCCTGCTCAAGTTCCTTTATATCACATTCCCATCCCAGACCGATATTTTCTTGATCCTGAAGCTTTCCTGCTTTAAATGATACTTTCACAAAATTATCAAGACCAGATGACATTCTTATAACATCTGAGAAAGCTTTAACCACTTGCAGTTGTGCTTTCAACTCCTCAGCTGATGTACTATATAGTCATCTACAAAAGGATGATAAGTTTTTATACTTGGTTGTTTTCTGGGAGCCAAAATGTAGCCATGACCTAATAAAAAGACAGCTTAATGGGTTAAGGGTAAAAAAAAAAAAAAAAACAGCAGTGACAGAGTCACGTTAGAATAGCCCCCTTTGAATTTTTATCCCTGCGACAATAATTTGTCTTTTATCATGGCTTTGCTGCAAAGTGGTTTGCTACTGTTGCATGGTCACTGTAATGTAAATGGAAATAATATTAGAGAATAATTTTGTGACCTTTGAAGGGCATCTTTTTAAGCAAAAACAGGGTGTTGGAATGGGTGCGTGCTGTGCTCCAGTGTTTGCCAACATTGTCTTGGCACAATGGGAGGACCTGTTTGTTACCAACTCGGAATTTAAGACTTCATGGGTATTGTATGGGCGATACCTAGATGATATAGTCCTGTTCTGGAAAGATAGTGAGGACGACCTGAAGAGGTTCTTCACCTATATTAATGGAACTACAAGTTTTCTTAAGTTTACTATGAATAGCAATGTAGAACTGATTAATTGCTTAGATGTTACCATCAAGAAAGACTTTGAACACAATTGTTTTGTTTCACAACTATATAGGAAACCAACCTATTCAAATTCACTGTTGCATTATACAAGCGCACACCCATTGCACCAGAAAAAAGCCCTAGTTAAGTGCCAATATGTAAGACTGGCCAGAATGGTGTCCGACTTTGCGGATTTTCTTAGTGAATGCGAAACATTAAAAAACATGTTTTGTAAGAGGGGGTACCCTGAAACCTTTGTCATAGATATTTTTAATGAAGTTAAGACTAAAAGAATGAATGCTCATTTTCTTGCACTACTAGGGCAGGTGTCCACCAAAAGTCATAATGACTGTAAACCTTTAAATTTTGGATGGGTGCTTACTCTTACTTACACATCCAATTTTTATAACATTAAAAACATTATTTCCAAATATTGGAAAATATTTGATGTTGACCCTGAATTATCAGGGAAATTTGGTATTGAACCGCAAGTGGTTTACAAAAGAGACACTTCCCTTAAAGGACTGTTTGAAAGGCAAAAATCTGACATCCACAATGGTGGTACCTTTAAGTGTGGGAGGTGTGCCCAATGCCCTTATGTTATGGACAGAGAAAAAAATCAAGCGTTTGGATATATTTCCAGTTCAAAAAGGATGTACTGTTACACTAAAGGGGTTGTGTATTTGGCCTTGTGTAGATTCAGTGCAAGTTTCTATGTAGGTAAAACTAAGAATGCCCTAATGTTAAGGATTTATCAACATTTATATATCAGAAACAAAAATGAAAAGAATGCACTATATAAACATTTGGTTAGTGAACCTACCCATTCCTTCCTGTTCTTTATTTTGGAACAGGTAGATCTGGGACCTCATGGAGGACCCTTGAATGAGTATTTGGAATTTGTAGAACTCAAATGGCAAATTAGGCTTGATGCTTATCATGCTCCTGGTTAAATGATAGAATTTCTTTATCTTCTCTGTTGAAATTAAAATCTATGTTTTTTATTTAGTTATATATATTGTTTAGGGATGTTTTAAACTTTTTATATGTATTATTGTTTTATATCTGGCTTGCATTAAGTATTTGCAGCCTTGTTAATGAGGGAAATGATGTCAGCTTATTTGTGATTGGGTAAGCAATGTATTTAAACAGGTGCTAATTTCAGTATTTTGTATTCTGAGGAAGTCATCTACCAGACGAAAGCGCTTAATACTGCTGTGTTTGCTTGCACTGTTTTATCTTGGATGAATATTGTCTGTATTTTTCTGGATTTGGAGTTTTCTGCTTATAAAGGATTTGCCACCTACCAAGCGTCGCTTTTGTCTTGCAACAGCTGCCTTTTATTTTTCATTGTTTGTATAAAACTACCTGTTTTCACTGTAATGTGACTGATCAATTTAAGGTGTACTTTATACATTCATAAATACTCCCTTATCCTTGAATGCAGGATGCTGAAAAATGCATTTTTCTAATCTATGCCATACTTAGTTTCTTCCCCTTTTTTACATTTCTCCATTATGACTTTATTCAGCAACAAGATCCTTTATTCCATATGAGTTTTTGTTACCCTTTTGTTCTATTGCCATGACTGAGTTTTCTTCTAAATCACTATAAACTCTGCTGGCACAAGTTCCAGTATAAAGTTTATGTATCATCAGAAGCTGACTTGTCTATAGTTTTTAGTATGGCTTGCAGGTTCACTCTTAAGAAGTATCATTCTTCCCGTTGTTAACCAGGTTGGTGTCTGTTTGGGATGCACATATAAGTAGTTCTTACTCAGGGCTAAATCTTCATGTAAAGATATTAATACTTTTAGTAGAAGTTAAGTACTGCATCTAGGCATGAAGATTTCCAATTAGGAGCTTTTCTTAATTTTGTTTCAGTTTTTCTGGCCATTATTCCACCCCATTTCATATCCTGTACATTTGAAGTTTCTTTTACTTCTTCTAACCTTTCGGCATCTTTGTTACATTCCACAGGTTCTTCATAAATATTTCTCCAAAATGTGTGCATTTTTTCTTTTTTTGGTGGTGTTTCTATTCCTTTTGCTTTATTTCCCAGTTCTCTATAAAACTTTTTTGGATCATCAACAAATTGCTTTTTTTGTACTTTTCCTTTATATTATAGGTTCATAGGTTCATACTAGGCTATCTGCCCTAGGGCATTTATAAGCCTAGCCAGAGTGTGTTTGGCTTTCGCCACCCATTTTAAATTAATTTTGCTATGCCCTTTTTCGAGGTTAGTATACTGTGCCTCTGTCTAACAGTGACACAGAAGTGATACCCGAGGTAAACCTACGATCCCCCATCCACTCATCAAGATTCCTCTTGAAGAGAGTCAATGAGGGACTCTGCCTAACCTGGACTGGGATTTTATTCCAGAGTGAAGGGAGCCTCTGGGTTATGAATCTGTCCCTCCAGCATGTCCTATTTATTTCAGTGCTGAGGTTCAAGTCTATCGAGCGCGTAGCTCGATGGGATTTGGATTTTCTGAGGTGCAGCATGTCCATGGCTTTATACGTCAGGCACAGATCGCCTCTGAGCAGGCGGTATGCCACTGAGTAGAGCTGGAGTTTCTTTAACCGGGCAGCATATGCCATCTGTTTGAGCCCTTTGATCCTCTTGGTGAGGTACTTTTGGGGTCTTTCCAGTTGCTGCAGGTGTCTGGTAAGGTACATCCCAAAAGGGGCATTGTACTCAATTATGGGCCTGATGAGGGATGAGTAAAGAGGCACGATGACCTCCCCTGATCTAGATGTGAATCCCTTCATGATTAGGTGGGCTATATAAAATGTTTTTCTAACCACTTTGGCCACGTGGTTGTCAAATGAGAGATTGCTATCAACTTGGGTCCCCAGGTCCCTAATTACTTCTTCTGTACTTAATGGATTACCACCTATGTGGTAATTTGTGGGCACTTTGTTTTTGCCAAAGGGGATGACTATACACTTGTTGGCGTTTAGCTTGAGGCCATGGCTCTGGCACCAGTTGTCTGTTTCTATGAGGCCCTTTTGGAGGATGCTTGTGTCAGCTGGAGAGTCGATTATAGCGCCCAGTTTGCAGTCATCTGCGAACTTGGTCAGCCACAGTCCTTCCGTGTTTGCCTGTACCTCCGAGAAATATATACCGAACAGGAGAGGTCCTAGGACTGAGCCTTGTGGGACGCCGCTTGTAACTGGTTTGGAGTCTGACATGGCTCCAGCAATTGTAACCATGTGGGTTCTGTCCTTGAGCCAGTTTGCAACCCATCTAGTGACATAGGGGTTTATATTTAAGCTGGTGAGCTTATCTATAATGCCCGAGTGAGGTATTGTATCAAAGGCTTTTGCGAGGTCCAGGTAGGCTGTCTGGACCATCTTCCCCTCGTTAATGGCCTTGGTGACTGTTTCAAAGAAATCGACCAGGGCAGGATCTGCCCTTAACAAAGCCGAACTGGGTAGGATCCAGTGTCTGTAGGTCCCAAATAACTTTTTTATGAGGTCCATGATGATCCTTTCCATAGCTTTGCAGACCAAGCTAGTCAGGCTTATGGGGCGATAGTTTCCAGGATCCGTTGAGGCACCACCTTTGTGGAGAGGGACCACTGTTGCTGCATGCCCCTCTTTGGGTACATATCCTGTGGTAAGGCTGAGATTGAACAGTAGTTTTATGTTAGGGTTTAGATCTTCTTGGAGTTCATGTAGAACGCAGCCAGGGACACCGTCTGGTCCCATTGATGCTGTGTTTTTTGCTTTGGAGAGGGCGGCTCTTACCTGAGCATCTGAGATGTCAGGGGGGCAGCACTCTGCTGGGATAGATATTTGCCCTTTTGGTGGGGAGGGGGGGGACAAGTTTGCGCTGAACCTGTCAGCTAGGATGTTGGCAATGTCTGTGGGTTCGGTGTATTTTTTGTCATTTTGGACCAATTCTGAGCATATCTGGGAATTCCCACCCAGGTTCCTAACATAACTAAAGAAAGCCTTGTGATTATCCTTAGTGTCCTGTGCAATTTTTCTCTCGAAGCTGGCCTTAGAAGATTTTATGAGTGCCCGTAGTTTTTTGCTACACTGATCAGAGATGCCTTTCCTTTTTGGGATTTTGCTCTATCATGTAGTAGCTTCCTCCTTCTATTGTATAGTTTGTTTATGGCTGGGGTCCGCCAGACAGGACGTCTGCCTTTGGAGGATTGGGTCTTGGTTTTATTTGGGATTGCATGATCCATGCATTCCTGAAGGTGTTCATAGAATGCATTTATAAAGGATTCTGCGGTCTGGGCCATATTTTCCACAGGCCCGGGGGCTTTGAAAGATTTCACCTCAGTTTTGAGGAGTGTGAAATTTGCTTTAGAGAAGTTTTTCACTGTGGTTTTCTGGGCAGGGGGTGGGGTCGGGATGTGAATATCCAGTGAGATTAGTTTATGGTCTGATCTTACCAGTGAGGGATACACTTCTGGTCTGGAGCATAGAGTCCCCATGTTGGTGATGATCAGGTCCAGTATGTTTTCCCCTCTTACGGGAGTGGTAACAAATTGTTCCATAGCATTTGAGTTTATAAATTCTAGGAATCTTTGAGCTAGGGTGTTGGAGCTAGAGTAATGCTCCCAGTCTATGTTTGGGTAGTTGAAGTCGCCCAATATAACGGTGTTTGGAGAGACCTTCATATTTTCCAGTGTTCTCAGGAAGGCAAAGTGGGGTTCCTGGGTTTGGGAGGGTGGTCTGTAGCAGGCTATAAACTGGAAGGCAGTTTTACCCACTGTTAGTTGCACATGGATAGTCTCTGATGCTTCGTGCTGTGCCACCAACCTGGAGGTGTGGGTATCTTTGATGAATATTGATACTCCCCCTCCTTTTCTGGTTTGGTCCAAGTTTTGGGGCCGAAAAGCATGGTATGAGGTATAACCTGGTAGTGCTGGGGTGCTCTCGGGAGCCTTGAACCAGGTTTCTGTTACTGCACAGATATCGATGTTCTCCATGCTAAGGAGAGTTTCGAGTGCATGCATCTTGAGGTTTAGACTTCTGGCGTTGAGTAGCATTACTCTTAGTTTCTTATCCCTTGTGATACCTATGGAGGTGGGTTTGTCTTTTGAGCCTTGCCTAAAAAGGCACTATGGGGTAGCAAGAGCCTTTGCCAATATCCGAAAGCCCAGGGGTGACAGGTGCAAGCCGTCCCTAGCAAAGCATCGTGGCTTGTCGAGCATGTCATCCCAGGCTGACAGGCATTGGATCCCCTTTGAATGACACCAATACTTAAGCCAATTGTTGAAATTGATCATCTTGTCTTTATATTGTGGCATCATTCTTGGTGAGGGTAAGATGCTACTCAAGGTCAGGGTCATACCGGCCTGGTCCACATGCTCAGAGAGCTCCTCTATGTCTCTTTTCATGTAGTCCAGTGAGGTACGTCTCAGGTCATTCACACCAGCATGGAAAATGACTGAGTCATATTTGTACTTGCCTTGGAGTGACCCGAGTGCTTGTGTTATGTGGCAGATCCTAGCGCCCGACAGGCAGCTCACCATGACCTTCTCCTTGTTCAGCCTGGTGAGCGGGACGTCAGTGTGCCTGATGATAGAGTCAACTATTATAGGTGCATCAGGTGTGTTGTTTAGCCTTAAGGGCTGTGACTGTTCGGCACACTGGCTTTGTGAGCTATGTGTTGCATGTGTTTTGTTTTGGAGTAGCGGTTGCTTGGGTGTCTGCTTTGGAGGTCTCTGCTGCTTAGGCAGATTTTTATTTAGAGCCTCCGAGTATGTTTTTGTGTGTTTATGTGTTTGGTTTGCTGTCGTGGTAGGTGTATGTGAGACTGGAATTGTAGTGAGTGTGGTTTCCTTCTCCTCCTGACAGGTTTCGCCAGTGCTGAGTTGAGAGAGCTTAGCCTCCAGTTTGGCTATATGGTTGCATCTCTCATGTGTTGGAATTTGTTGGGAGGAGGAGAGGGTTGTCTGTGTACATGAGGCAGTTGTAACATTGCCTCAAGATTCCCAGATTCACCAGCTGGACCAGAAAGGAGATTGACAACTGACCTTTGGGCATGCTAGAATAGTATTGGGAATTCCTTTATAATTGAAAAAAAGGCCAATGGGGAACAAGGTACTCAAGGGGAGTTTGTGAGGGTGTAGTGCTTTTAATTTTTTAGTGCTGACTTATATAATTGCTTTAGTGAGCAAGTGCCAGGTAACTTAAATGCAATGTGTTACAGGTAACTTAAATGCAAAAATGACAAACAGTAACTTTCTTCCAAGTAAAACAAGGAAATAAGTACAGTAAGCAATGCAGATGTCACTAGGGATCCAAAGAAGTGCTGAAAAGCCACGTTTTAGGTGGAATTAGCGTTTCAGGGAAATAACAAACAAACAAGCATACAAACAAAGTTAGATTCAGCACACCTGGATCTAGTGTATGCTACAGCAAACAAGGTGTACCAATTCCAGTAAGAAACAGTTCAAATATGCAGGCACTATAAGCCTTTAACCAAAAATTCCCAGCTCAGAAGGGCAGAGTCCAGCCTCTCCTCCCACAAGAGTGCAGACCACGAACTTTTTTAATGTAAAATAACTGGCCTAAAGCCCAAGTGCTTAAACCAGAACTAATACACTTTTAGAATAACAGACACTGAGCCCTCAATCAGCAGTTCCCAACTTAGAAGGATGTAAGCTACCTGTCCTGCCACCACAGTGCAGGCCACAAACCTTCCTAATGTAAAACAACTGGTCTGAGCCCAAGTGCTTAATCCAAAAGACTTAGAATGATAGCTACACTTTAATCAAGTTACTACCAAGCAGTAATAAATAAAATTGAATACTTTAAAGAATGCCTGGATTAGTGCTCAAGTTATACAAACAAAGCTAGATTCAGCAGGCCTGGATCTAGTCTATGCTACAGCAAACAAGGTGTACCAATTTAGTAAGAAACAGTTCAAATATGCAGGCAGTATAAGCCTTTAACCAGAAATTCCCAGCTCAGAAGGGCAGAGTCCAGCCTCTCCTCCCACAAGAGTGCAGACCACGAACCCTCTTAATGGAAAATAACTGGCCTGAAGCCCAAGTGCTTAAACCAGAATTAATACACTTTTAGAATAACAAACACTGAGCCCTCAATCAGCAGTTCCCGACTTAGAAGGATGTAAGCTACCTGTCCTGCCACTACAGTGCAGAGCACAAACCTTCTTAATGTAAAACAACTGGTCTGAATCCCAAGTGCTTCAACTAAAAGGCTTAGAGTGAGTTACACCAAGCAGTAATAAATACAATTGAGTACTTTTAAGATGACGCAAAAGCAAAATAAAGTAGGAAGAAACACAAATACAGTAAAAGCAGATAATTTTTTTTTTTTTTGAGTGAGCAAATGAGATGGGCCCAGGAGGAGTATCCAAGTGCAAATTTACAAGAGGGGCGGGCAGTTTCAAAGCCACCAAGATTAACACCAACACAAAAACAGGGAGGGTGGGTGGGGACCTACTGAAAAAACTCAACTTCCAGGCAGATATTGCTCAATGCAACACAAACAAATTACTTCAAAAAGTGCAGATAAAAGTTACTTAGCTACACTTACGCGTCCAAGTTGATATCCTGCAGGTCTTAACTGGCCAAAGCTCACAGTTTAAACAGAAGATAATTCACTGTACCACTTGTATAAGACAGAAACTGAATAACAATGAAGGAAACTTCCCCCACCTATCACTGGCTATGCAGGTTTTTAACAAGCCTTAACTGAAAATACCACATGCACTACTGAAAAAACAGTCAACTTCCAGGTAGATATTGCTCGATGCAACACAAACAAATTACTTTAAAAAGTGCAGATAAAAGTTACTTAGCTACACTTATGCGACCAAGTTGATATCCTGCAGGTCTTAACCAGCCAAAGCTCACAGTTTAAACAGAAGATAATTCACTGTACCACTTGTATAAGTCAGAAACTGAATAACAATGAAGGAAACTTCCCCCACCTATCACTGGCTATGCAGGTTTTTAACAAGCCTTAACTGAAAATACCACATGCACTACTGAAAAACAGTCAACTTCCAGGTAGATATTGCTCAATGCAACACAAACAAATTACTTTAAAAAGTGCAGATAAAAGTTACTTAGCTACACTTATGCGTCCAAGTTGATATCCTGCAGGTCTTAACCGGCTAAAGCTCACAGTTTAAACAGAAGATAATTCACTGTAGCACTTGTATAAGACAGAAACTGAATAACAATGAAGGAAACTTCCCCCACCTATCACTGGCTATGCAGGTTTTTAACAAGCCTTAACTGAAAATACCACATGCACTACTGAAAAACAGTCAACTTCCAGGTAGATATTGCTCAATGCAACACAAACAAATTACTTTAAAAAGTGCAGATAAAAGTTACTTAGCTACACTTATGCATCCAAGTTGATATCCTGCAGGTCTTAACCGGCCAAAGCTCACAGTTTATATCTGCATTATTTTCCAATTTTTTCTGCCTGTGCTAATATCTTTAGTTTATTTGTAACAGTCTATGATACAGTCTGGTCTGTTCTGATATTGACCTTTGCTTTTATCACGTCTATCTTTCTAAATATTTTTGTTGATCTGTTGTCACTTTTATACTATTCTAACAGTGATACTTCTGCTTTATAGTTTTCTCGATTCGATGCTTCCATGATGGCGTTTGGTCTCTTCCCTTCCTTTCCCTTGTTGCCCTGTGTTTTTGTGGTAAGACTTTGTTATTAATTTAACTGCACAGTAGTATATCCCATTTACTTCTGTTATATCACACAACTTTCTGTTAATAGTCTTGATCAACAGTTTTATCAGACTTCTAACATTTTTGGTCTTATTTACTTTCTGTAATCTATTTTTTTCATTGATCGTAATATGTCCATCCATCTCTATTAATCAAGCTACTCTTCCTTAGATCATTTTCTTTTAAACTAAGGGCACACTCTTTGCTCTCAGTTTCCTGTTTGCATTCTAAAACAAAGTTCAAGAACATCTTCCTGTGACATTCTGTACAGCTGCATCCTGTGTCATCCACAGTTCTTTCATATGGGAACTCATTGGTCTATCATTCTACAACACTGACTGCATCACAGTTGCCAGTGTTTCCTGCTCATTCCCTTGCTGTGCAACTCCAAATATATTTTTGTACTGGTTTCCTACTGAAAACTCCAGAGCATCTTCATGGGGCAAGTATTAGATGCTTCCTGTTCCACCTGGTTCTCCTTAATGTGGGAACTCATTATTCCATCATGCTGTGATGTTACCCAAGTTGGATTTTCTACATTAAATCCTTCACTTTGCAGGCAATCCATAACTTTAGTTTCTATTTCTTTAACTTCTCCATTACTTATCCTCTTTTCTACTTACCTGCTTGTTCTCTTATTTGTTTTTTGCATTGAGAAATGTTCCATATCTGGATGCCTCTGCCCGTGTTTCTCTTCAAATATCTTTAGTGTTGCTTTTTTAGTACTGATCAGCTTTGCTTTTTCCTTCTCATAATATTGCACCATATTAAATCTCTTCTTCTTTTCCATGTCCATACTTCTTCAGATGCCTCCCACTCCACCTGTTTCTCCTTAATTTGGAGACTCATTGTTCCCATCATGCTGTGATATAGCCTCTGTTATGCTTTCTACACTAAATCCCTCACTTCGCAGGCATTCCATAAGTTCAGCTTCTGTCGTAACTTCTGCTTTCCTAATCTTCTGTTCTACGTTCTCCTTTTGTGATATATTTTGTATGTGAAATTTTCCATATCTGGGTGCCTTTACATGCATTTCTCTTCAAATACCTTTAGAGCTACGTTTTTTCATACATTAGTTTGACTTTCCCCTTTGCATAAAAATTGCACCTGATATATCAGACCTTTCTTTCTTTCCCATGTCCATGTTTTTTTTTCATATTTTTCAAAACTCTCTGTTTTGTTCTCTATATGTTCGCACTTCCTTTGTCACTTCTTTTTCCAAATGGCCCAAAGTTTCCCTGTCTATGTAATGGTTTTCATGGATCTTTTGTATTAATTAACACAAATTTGCATTTCAGGCTTTTGACAGTTTGTCTTTTGCAAGTATTTCTCTTACTTCTAATTTGTCTCAGTTTTTTGAATACATTTTATCAGGAAATTCTGGGTTTCTTTCATAATAGTAACAATATATAAATTGTTCCTTATCCTCAACAATCCAATCTATCATCTTTAAGGCTCTTTTCAGGCCTGTCAGTTAATGTAGACTGTTACTTCCTTTTACAACGGTGGGTGGCATCCTACTCCTGAGCCTGGCCTAACCACATTGTAGGGATGTTTCCCAGTCTTGAAGAGTCTACACTGTCATTTTTTCCAGTCCACACACCAGGATTGGACACTTTTTTAAATCCTTAGACTTGCGCACTCAGCTGTCATTTTTATTTTTTTTAACTTGCCTCTGTCCATGACACATGCTATATAAAATGCAGTCTACATATCAGTGCCGTCTTGGTGAGATTTGGAGAAAACAGGGTCTACTATGTTGAAGGTACTTACCAAGACTTGAAGATTAACTCAGTTCCAGCAATACTACTCTCCTTTTCTTGCTGATTCTGTCATCTCTCCATTCTTTTTAATTTCTCCAAATTTTGGGGGTTTCTAATACCATGATAGGAATGTACTCCATCCCTATGTCAAAGTACGATTTAAGTTTATGAAATTAGTATCGTTTCAATCTTTGATGTCAGCCAAAAGTGCTCTTCGCAGCAACTGTGCCCAGTAATGACTCCTCCTGCAATTTGTACAGGGTTACATAGATTGGTAACGTATCTAAATACGATTGTAGATTCTTTTTTATAAGACCCATTGCTCTTACTACTATTGGAACTGTCTGGGTATCTTTCTTCCACATTGCTCTCATTTCTGCCTGCAGATCCTAGTATTTTATGACTTTGTGTCTCTCTGTACGCAACACACTGTAGTCACTGGGTATGACGATTTCAATGATCAATGCTACTTTTGTCTTCTTTTCATAGACCACTATATCTGGTTTTCTAGCATCTATCTTTTGAACTGTTGGTAATGGGTGATCCCATGTCATATAAACTTCATCATTTTCTATGATGCTTTGTGGCTCATGTTTCTAGTGTTTTTCAGCCACTTCAATACCATAATGTTTGCACAATCCCCAGTGGAACAGTCTTGCCACATTATTATGTCTTTCAGTATACAGTCCTTCTGCCATTAATTTGTCACAACCATCAATGAGGTGTGCAACTGTTTCCAATTCTGTTTTACAAAACCTACATTTGTCTGTTTCTCCATGTTCAATGGACTTTGTAAACCAGCATGTATGTAGCCCACTATCCTAGGCCACCAATATTAACCTTTCATCTCTTGGTATGAATTTGCCTCTCCTTAACCATTCCTACCTTCATTCTTGATCAACATGAGGTTCTTCCAGACGTTTTCTATACTTGCAACTATATTTATGCATTTTCCATGTTTTTTGCCTTCTCATCTGATCCTTCACCTTATATTCTTTCTTTTGTTTTTGGCACATTCAGTTGCTGCCTGATTTTTATCTACTTCTGGTTTGATTTCCATTCCTGATTGACGTTGACATGCTTCTACTAAATTAAGCAGAGAAGTCATCTTAAATTTATACTCATGTTTAAAAACTTTTACTGCATTTGGATCTTGTGAGGTCAGTAGATATGTGTGGAGTCCCATGATTAAGCAGAGAAGGCATCTTAGATTTATTCTACCCATGTTTAAAACTTTCACTACGTTTGGGTCTTGTGAGGTCAACAGATATGTATGGAGTCCCACAAATGGAGATCTATACTTTTATCAATTTCAAGGAGGCCCATCCCTCCTTTGGAACAGGAAATACATAATCTTGTTATACACTGATTTTTATAAATCATTTGTTGAGCATGAAGCATCCTTGTTTTCCTATCTAATCTATCCAACATGTTTTGGGGCCACTCAATCATGCCAAAACTATAAGTTAGGACAGGAAGAAAAAATTGGTTTATAGCTTGGATTTTGTTCCTAGATGTCAGCACTGTTTTCAGGATTAAGTCTTCTAAAGTATTCCTTACTAAGTTTTATTCACATTTGTTCACGCTTTATTGAGCCTTCATCAATTCCCAAATATTTATACACTCCCTTTTTGCTCAAGTTCTTTTATATCACATTCTTGTCCCAAACTGATGTTTTCCTGGTGCTGCAGTTTTCCTGCTTTAAAGGTTGCTTTTGCACATTTATCAAGACCAAATGGCATTCTTTTATCATTTGAAACATTTAACAACCTGCATTTGTGCTTTCAGTTCCTCATCTGATGAGCTATACAGTTTTAAATCATCAACAAAGAGAAGATGAGAAGTCTTAACAGTTTGTTGTTTTCTAGGAGCCAAATTATAGACATGGCCTAAGCTGTGAAGTACACAGCTTAATCCATTACAGGACTGCTGATGTTGACAGAATCATACACTAAGGATACATGGGTTAAATCTGACTGGGTTTAATCAGACTGGAGTTGATAGAAAGTAGTGAGGCAATACCTTTCAGTCACAAATTATAAGTTCATAGGTTCATACTAGGCTATCTGCCCTAGGGCATTTATAAGCCTAGCCAGAATGTGTTTGGCTTTCGCCACCCATTTTAAATTTATTTTGCTATGCCCTTTTTCGAGGTTAGTATACTGTGCCTCTGTCAGTGACACAGAAGTGATACCCGGGATAAACCTACGATCCCCCATCCACTCATCAAGATTCCTCTTGAAGAGAGTCAATGAGGGACTCTGCCTAACCTGGACTGGGATTTTATTCCAGAGTGAAGGGAGCCTCTGGGTTATGAATCTGTCCCTCCAGCATGTCCTATTTATTTCAGTGCTGAGGTTCAAGTCTCTCGAGCGCTTAACTCGATGGGATTTGGATTTTCTGAGGTGCAGCATGTCCATTAATTCCGGGTTGGACATGGCTTTATACGTCAGGCACAGATCGCCTCTGAACAGGCGGTATGCCACTGAGTAGAGCTGGAGTTTCTTTAACCGGGCAGCATATGGCATCCGTTTGAGCCCTTTGATCCTCTTGGTGAGGTACTTTTGGGGTCTTTCCAGTTGCTGCAGGTTTCTGGTAAGGTACATCCCAAAAGGGGCATTGTACTCAATTATGGGCCTGATGAGGGATGAGTAAAGAGGCATGATGACCTCCCTGATCTAGATGTGAATCCCTTCATGATTAGATGGGCTATATAAAATGTTTTTCTAACCACTTTGGCCACGTGGTTGTCAAATGAAAGATTTCTATCAACTTGAGTCCCCAGGTCCCTAATTACTTCTTCTGTACTTAATGGATTACCACCTATGTTGTAATTTGTGGGCACTTTGTTTTTGCCAAAGGGATGACTATACACTTTTTGGCATTTAGCTTGAGGCCATGGCTCTGGCACCAGTTGTCTGTTTCTATGAGGCCCTTTTGGAGGATGCTTGTGTCGGCTGGAGAGTCGATTATGGCGCCCAGTTTGCAGTCATCTGCGAACTTGGTCAGCCACAGTCCTTCCGTGTTGGCCTGTACCTCCGAGAAATATATACCGAACAAGAGAGGTCCCAGGACTGAGCCTTGTGGGACACCACTTGTAACTGGTTTGGAGTCTGACATGGCTCCAGCAATTCTAAGCATGTGGGTTCTGTCCTTGAGCCAGTTTGCAATCCATCTGGTGACATAGGGGTTTATATTTAAGCTGGTGAGCTTATCTATAATGCCCGAGTGGGGCATTGTATCGAAGGCTTTTGCGAGGTCCAGGTAGGCTGTGTGGACCACCTTCCCCTCGTCAATGGCCTTGGTGACTGTTTCAAAGAAATCAACCAGGTTTAAGAGGCAGGATCTGCCCTTAACAAAGCCGAACTGGGTAGGATCCAGTGTCTGTAGGTCCTTAATATCTTTATTTATGAGGTCCATGATGATCCTTTCCATAGCTTTGCAGACCAAGCTAGTCAGGCTTATGGGGCGATAGTTTCCAGGATCCGTTGAGGCACCACCTTTATGGAGAGGGACCACTGTTGCTGTACGCCACTCTTTGGGCACATATCCTGTAGTAAGACTGAGATTGAACAGTAGTTTTATGTTTGGGTTTAGCTCTTCTTGGAGTTCATGTAGGACGCAGCCCAGGACACCGTCTGGTCCCATTGATGCTGTGTTTTTTGCTTTGGAGAGGGCGGCTCTTACCTGAGCATCTGAGATGTCAGGGGGGCAGCACTCTGCTGGGATAGATATTTGCCCTTTTGGTGGGGAGGGGGGGGGAGAAGTTTGCGCTGAACCTGTCAGCTAGGATGTTGGCAATGTCTGTGTGTTCAGTGTATTTTTTGTCATTTTGGACTAATTCTGAGCGTATCTGGGAATTACTACCCATGTTCCTAACATAACTAAAGAAAGCCTTCTCATTATCCTTAGTGTCCTGTGCAATTTTTCTCTCGAAGCTGGCCTTAGACAATTTTATGAGTGCCCGTAGTTTTTTGCTAATACTGATCAGTGATGCCTTCCCTTTTTGGGATTTTGCTCTATCATTTAGTAGCTTCCTCCTTCTATTGTATAGTTTGTTTATGGCTGGGGTCCACCACACAGGACGTCTGCCTTTGGAGGATTGGGTCTTGGTTTTATTTGGGATCGCATGATCCATGCATTCCTGAAGGTGTTCATAGAATGCGTTTATAAAGGATTCTGCGGTCTGGGCCGTATTTTCCACAGGCCGGGGCTTTGAAGGATTCCACCTCGTTTTTGAGGAGTGTGAAATTTACTTTAGAGAAGTTTTTCACTGCGGTTTTCTGGGCAGGGGTGGGGTCTGGATGTGAATATCCAGTGAGATTAGTTTATGGTCTGATCTTACCAGTGAGGGATACACTTCTGGTCTGGAGCATAGAGTCCCCATGTTGGTGATGATCAGGTCCAGTATGTTTCCCCTCTTGTGGGAGTGGTAACAAGTTGTTCCATAGCATTTGAGTTTATAAATTCTAGGAACCTTTGGGCTAGGGTGTTGGAGCTAGAGTAATGCTCCCAGTCTATGTTTGGGTAGTTGAAGTCGCCCAATATAATGGTGTTTGGAGAGACCTTCATATTTTCCAGTGTTCTCAGAAAGGCCGAATGGGGTTCCTGGGTTTGGGAGGGTGGTCTGTAGCAGACTATAAACTGGAAGGCAGTTTTACCCACTGTTAGTTGCACATGGATAGTCTCTGATGCTTCGTGCTTTGCCACCAACCTGGAGGTGTGGGTATCTTTGATGAATATCGATACTCCCCCTCCTTTTGTGGTTCGGTCCAAGTTTTGGGGCTGAAAACCATGGTATGAGGTATAACCTGGTAGTGCTAGGGTGCTCTCGGGAGCCCTGAACCAGGTTTCTGTTACTGCACAGATATCGATGTTCTCCATGCTAAGGAGAGTTTTGAGTGCGTGCATCTTGAGGTTTAGACTTCTGGCGTTGAGTAGCATTACTCTTAGTTTCTTATCCCTTGTGATACCTATGGAGGTGGGTTTGTCTTTTGAGCCTTGCCTAAAAAAGGCACTATGGGTGTAGCAAGAGCCTTTGCCAATATCCGAAAGCCCAGGGGTGACAGGTGCAAGCCGTCCCTAGCGAAGCATCGTGGCTTGTCGAGCATATCATCCCAAGCTGACAGGCATTGGATCCCCTTTGAATGACACCAGTACTTAAGCCAATTGTTGAAATTGATCATCTTGTCTTCATATTGTGGCATCATTCTTGGTGAGGGTAAGATGCTACTCAAGGTCCGGGTCATACCGGCCTGGGCTACATGCTCAGAGAGCTCTTTTATGTCTCTTTTCATGTAGTCCAGGGGAGGTACATCTCAGGTCATTCACACCAGCATGGACAATGACTGAGATATATTTGTACTTGCCTTGGAGTGACCTGAGTGCTTGTGTTATGTGGCGGATCCTAGCACCCGACAGGCTGCTCACCGTGACCATCTCCTTGTTCAGCCTGGTGAGCGGGACGTCAGTGTGCTTGATGATAGAGTCACCTATTACAAGTGTATCAGGTGTGTTGTTTAGTCTTAAGGGCTGTGACTGTTCGGCACACTGGCTTTGTGAGATATGTGTTGCACGTGTTTTGTTTTGGGGTAGCGGTTGCTTGGGTGTCTACTTTGGAGGTCTCTGCTGCTTAGGCAGATCTTTATTTAGAGCCTCCGAGTATGTTTTTGTGTGATTATGTGTTTGGTTTGCTGTCGTGGTAGGTCTATGTGAGACTGGAATTGTAATGAGTGTGGTTTCCTTCTCCTCCTGACTGGTTATGCCAGTACTGAGTTGAGAGAGCTTAGCCTCCAAATTGTGAATTTGTTTTAAGTTCAGGGAATTCCTGTGGTAAAGAAGCTTTCCCAAACACCCAAAGTTTTCTGATCAAGGAATCAGTACATTTAAAGAAGTGCGTTGGGGTGTAGGGAGTACAAGAGGGAACCTTGTAAAATCACTTTTCATTGTATTAGCTATTAAAACTAATGTTTCAAATACAGATTTCAAAGTTGTACAACTGGTAACAGTATTAATAAATTGCTTTTGTTTGTACTGCTAGCACCCATCAGTGTCTGAATATGTCGTCTTTAGTTTTCAAATGGATCATGGTGTCATCACAGTGACACTGATTAGTTGCTATGAATTCCTTCTTGTATAACTTGGATTATAATGCTGTTTCTTCTTTATCTTGCTTCCAGATCTGTTAGCTCATCTTTAATGCAGCAATGCCAGATTTATTTGCAGCTTCCTGACCTTACAATGTATTTATTTTTTCTTTGTTAATTCTGTTCTCTCTTAATGTTTGTGATTGTATGTCTCCTGAGTCTGCCAACACCTTCTGGACAGCAACACTTAATGACAAAAAAGCCTCTACGTTCTTTTAATGCAGCAGAAAAGTTACATGAAGCACAAATATTATCAAAGAAATATAAGGATACTACTATATCAGGATGTTGTCTAAGGTTTACTGGATCCAGACATACCAAAAAAGAAGCCAGTTCTGTGGCAAAAACAAGTAATGCCCTACGACTTGGATGACACGGGACCAACAGGTGAATGAATGCTGGAACAGCTGGCTGGGAAGGCTTGGAATGAGCAGTCGCCATTGTTTTAACTATGCTAAAGGGAGAGAGGCAGTTTAGCATGCTGTACTACTGATTCCTGGAAACATGGGACAAGGACATGCACAGAAATACAGACCCAAGGGGCCAGTACTGTAGGGCACACAAGAGGATTGGGTACTCGGAGCACAAAAAATCCCTTGATAGTTGTCTCTACCTGTGGCAAACAAATAC